>NW_024735315.1:0-18387 GCF_018991925.1 Homarus americanus | reverse complement strand
AAGTAGTGAGATAGTCAAAGAGTTCCAAATAGTTGGTTGAGTTGAGAGAACAGTATAGGAAACAAAGAAAAATAGTCATAGGTGGTAGAGATATTTTGAGCCAGATGACATCATTAAGGGAAGATTCAAGATCCGTGAGTCGAGCTATAGGTGTACGTGTGTTGCAGTAGGCTCATACACCTCCCTTAGAATGGAAAGAGGTATAAAGGTTGTAGTTGGAGACTTGATAAGGTTTGGGTGAAGTTGCTTTGGTCAGTTGAAGTTCAGATACTAGTAAGAGGTCGGGGGAAGAGGTTAATAGATGGTGCTCCACAGAAGGAAAATTGGATCTCAGGCCGCGAATGTTGGAAAAATGAAGTGTGAAAAATGCCGATCCTCCAGCAACCGTGGAGGCGTCAGTTGAGGCCCTGGGGTCCACAACCTTCCCGACCAGTGGAACCCATCCGAGAAGACCCCCGTTTTAATATTATTGTCTACTGACATTGGAGAATAAAAGAGTGAGAAAGGTTATATATATTAAGTTGTCAATAATAAGAGAGACAATTGAGACCCTTTCAATTGTTTGTAAATGTGACAGAAAGACTGATCAGCAACCCCCCCCCCTTCAAAAAACAAAACAAAACAACAACAACAGAAAACCCACTTAAATCCTTCTCCTCTGAAGCTATGATAACATAAAAGGTTTTAAGCAAAGGTTAAACAAATTGCTGTCGCTTTCAGTTACACTACAAGGATTATTTGAAGATTTATTTCACCTCTAAAGGTCATTATACTTTAAGATTAATTACTATAATGCTCAAGGACTCAACATTATAATACTCATGTACTCAACAACTATAATACTCACAGACTCAAGATCATAATACTCACGGACTCAACATTATAATACCCATGTACTCAACAACTATAATACTCACGGACTCAAGATCATAATACTCACGGACTCAACATTATAATACTCATGTACTCAACAACTATAATACTCACGGACTCAAGATCATAATACTCACGGACTCAACATTATAATACTCACGTACTCAACAACTATAATACTTATGGACTCAATATCATAATACTCACGGACTCAACATACACTCCTTACCAACATACCTGAAAATACAAGGACAAGTATTAAATAAACGTACAAACCCTCGTTTTATTCACCTTGAGTATTATAATAGTGAGAAGAGTACTATAATACTTATCTCTTATTCATCAAGTACTCCCTCGCCTACAGTAAGTACTCAACATTTATTAGTTTCTATATATTAACCAATGCATTATTAATATACAAGTACATATAATACTAATCATAAATCCCTATACTCACTATAATACCCAAACTCAATTATATATATCAAGTATTATAAGTTATGACTTTTTTTTTATGTACGTTTGTGAACAATATTCCCTTGTCACTGCTGGTAATATCTGGCATCTATTGGTGAACTGGCTATGTGATTGGTACAGTATATAGCTGGTGAACGCTGCTTACAACACACACACACACGCACATACACACTACATCTTTGACCACCGGAGGGTCAAGACCTATCAGGCGCTGCTCCCGCTGCCCCCCTTGGCCATGTTCGGCCATTCCCCAAGTCCCTCTCCCCGACCCATCCTCACCACCGGGATATCAACATCATCAAAAGTGACAATTTCGTTTCGGAAAGAAGTGGGATCAGTGTTGAACAGTGATGAACAGTGTTTAAGCCAGTGAATTCAGCACAAGACAGTACCAGTGAGAGCCGTGACCCACCAGTGGGATAAGCACCCCTGGGAACTGACCACCATCTTCTGACCAGGAGGTGTTAATCACTCCACCCTGGGAACAACAGAGAGTCAGCTTTACACCTGACTATGAGATAACCCAACACCACCTAGCAGAGAGTGAGGTACTGTGACACTAACCCCACACCCCACGGTGTCTCCATGACCACTGAGGTCCTTCATATTAACACCTACAGACGAGTTACTGCACCACGTGAACACCACACCACCTGGTGTCTCCATAACCACGTGAGGTCCAGGTATATAGGACAAAGGTCAAGGACAAAGTTGGGCCTTTAAAGTCAGGGAGGGGAGAATTGATAAATGGCAGTGAAGAAATAAGCAAAGCATTGAACAGCTACTTCTTATCAGTTTTCACAGAAGAAATTTGCGATGAAATTCCGGAGGTGGAACTGATATTTAAGGGAAAGGAAGAAGAGAAATTACAGAATATCACTATCAGAAAAGAGGATGTTCTTAAGAAGATAAATAAACTAAAGAATACAAAATCCCCAGGGCCGGATGAAATTTTCCCTCGAGTCTTAAAAGAGTGTAGGGAACAGATTAGCGGACCCCTCGTAAACTTATTTACAAAATCATTAGACACTGGAGTTGTGCCAGAGTTGTGGAAACAGGCAAATGTAGTACCCATATTCAAAAAGGGAGACAGAGCATCAGCGTCAAATTACCGGCCGATCAGTTTGACGTCAGTAGTGGGGAAATTTCTTGAATCAATTATAGCAGATAGCATCCGATCGCATCTAGAGAAAAGCAAATTAATCTACGACTCTCAATATGGGTTTACAAAGGGAAAATCTTGTCTAACAAATCTGCTAACGTTTTTTAGGAAAGTCTTCGAGGTAGTAGATAATGACGAAAATTACGATGTTATTTACTTAGACTTTAGCAAAGCATTTGACAGAGTACCGCATCAGAGGCTTCTGAGAAAAATTAAGGCTCATGGTATCGAGGGGAAAGTTTTAATTTGGATAAAATCATGGCTCACCGATAGAACGCAGAGGGTCAGCGTAGATGGTGTTAAATCTGAGGCCGTGTAACCACAGTGGGGGTTCCTCAGGGTCAGTGTACTAGGCCCACTTGTTCATACACCCACATGCAAACGATTTTAGATACGTGGGGGATCAGCAGTGACATAAGCAAGTTTGGCGGATGACACCAAAATAGGGCGGCAAATTAATTCAGGGTGATGCAAATGCGTTGCAGAGGATCTAAATAAACTGCAGGTGGTCTGAAAACGGCAAATGAAATTCACCACCAAAAAGTAAAGTGCAGCGTACTTAATATTGGAAGAACAAATACTTATAATGTATACAGCCTTAACAACATCAACCTAGAGAAGTCGACTTGTGAAAGAGACCTAGGGGTACTTGTAAGCCCGGACCTACGGCCTAGAAAACAGTGCGTTAATGTTCGAAATAAGGCAAACAGAGTATTGGGTTTTATATCTAGAAGTGTAAGTAACAAGAGAGCAAAGGTCTTATTGCAACTATATCTTGCGCTAGTCAGGGCGCACCTCGATTATGCGGTTCAGTTCTGGTGCCCCTATTATAGAATGGATATAAATTCACTAGAGTCGGTGCAGCGAAGAATGACAAAAATGATTCCGGGACTTAGAAACCTTCCATATCAGGATAGGTTAAAGAAACTTAACTTGCATTCCCTAGAAAGACGAAGAGTGCGGGGAGATATGATAGAAGTATTTAAGTGGGTGAAAGGAATCAATAAAGGGGATATAGATAAAGTTCTCATAATATCCGAGCAGGATAGGACTCGGAGCAACGGATTCAAGTTGGATAAGTTTAGGTTTAGGAGGGAGATAGGAAGAAACTGATTCACAAATAGGGTGGTGGACGAGTGGAACAAGCTTAGCAACTTTGTAGTAAGTGCGGGAACTCTGGAAAGTTTCAAAAGGAGGCTAGATAGATTCATGGATGATAGAGAGTGGTAGTAACTCTCGACAGGAGCTGCCATGCACAGGCCAACCGGCCTATTGCAGACTCCTTATTTTCTTATGTTCATATATTAACACCTACGGACAAGTTACTGCACCACGTGAACACTACACCACCTGGTGTCTCCATGAACACGTGAGGTCCTTCATATTAACACCCGAGGACGAGTTACTGCACCACATGAACACCACACCACCTGGTGTCTTCATAAGCACGTGAGGTCCTTCATATCAACACCTCCGGACGAGTTAATGCACCACGTGGCCTACGTGACCTCACACAGTATGGCAAGAGACCAGCCCGGGCCATCAACTGTAAACTATAATAATTTGTATATTCCATTCATGTTCCTTCTCTTTTCTGTAATGAAAGCTTTTCTTAACGACCCACTCACCCCATGTCCTTGTATGTAAAACGTAAATTTTTGCCTAATGTATATTTTCAGCCTTTGGACTGCAGAACTTTCTCAATAAACCGTTAATTATTATTATTATTTTTATTTTTATTATTATTATTATTATTATTATTATTATTATTATTATTATTATTATTTTTATTATTATTATTATTATTATTATTATTATTATTACACAAACACACGTGCGCGCACGCTGTTGGGTTAGGTCAGGTTAGGTTAGGTTGGGTTAGGATGGGTTGGGTTGGGTTAGGTTGGGTTGCGTGATGTTTTAATGTAGGTCCTATAGAACGTTTGGTTTGAGGCAGGGTAGTTAGAAACTATCATAACCTAACGTAACTGTGCCCCAAACATCCGGTCACTGTGATGTTTCGACTCGTGAACTTATCCTCTGACCCTATGTTGAGCTACAGTGACCTGACTTGTGTGAGAAGATAACTGAGAGCCTCAGGGGGGTTAGACCAAATAATTAATGAATAAACAAACACGTAAATAAACAAACTGTAAATAAAATTAAATATACAAGTAAATAAACAAATTAATATAAAATAGATGAAGAAATAAACAAATAAACAAATAAATAAATAAAAGTAATAAAATAATACAAAAAAAAATAAATGATTAGTAACAAAAAATAATTAATGAAGAAAAAGTTAAATAATTGTCACATTTTTAAGTAATTATCAAAGAAAGTATAAAACAACAAGTAAATAAAACAAGACTTGTCAGAAAAAATAAACGAAAAAAGTATATAATTCTTAAGGTTTACCAAAACAAACTTAAGGATGAGTGTAACTTAAAGAAGATGTAAACACGGAGACGAGAAGAGTTAACCCTTTGAGTCCTGAGGAGTTAAATCATCGTTATCAAAGGTTTAAAGTATCGTCATCAAAGGGGTAAAGTATCGTCATCAAAGGGGTAAAGTATCGTCATCAAAGGGGTAAAGTATCGTCATCAAAGGGTTAAAGTATCGTCATCAAAGGGTTAAAGTATCGTCATCAAAGGGTTAAAGTATCGTCATCAAAGGGTTAAATCATCGTCGTCAAAGGGTTAAATCATCGTCATCAAAGGGTTAAAGTATCGTCATCAAAGGGTTAAAGTATCGTCATCACAGGGTTAAGGTATCGTCATCAAAGGGTTAAAGCATCGTCATCAAAGGGTTAAAGTATCGTCATCAAAGGGTTAAAGTATCGTCATCAAAGGGTTAAAGTATCGTCATCAAAGGGTTAAAGTATCGTCATCAAAGGGGTAAAGTATCGTCATCAAAGGGTTAAAGTATCGTCATCAAAGGGTTAAAGTATCGTCATCAAAGGGTTAAATCATCGTCGTCAAAGGGTTAAATCATCGTCATCAAAGGGTTAAAGGGTTAGATATCGTCATCAAAGGTTCGTCATCGTCGTCAAAGGAATTTAAATCATCGTCATCAAATGATTTAAATCATCGTCATCAAAAGTTAAAGAAATCATCGTCATCAAAGGGTTAAAGTATCGTCATCAAAGGGTTAAATTATCGTCATCAAAGGGTTAAAGTATCGTCATCAAAGGGTTAAATCATCGTCGTCAAAGGGTTAAAGTATCGTCATCTCAGGGTTAAGGTATCGTCAGCAAAGGGTTAAATCATCGTCATCAAATGGTTAAATCATCGTCATCAAAGGGTTAAATCATCGTCATCAAATGGTTAAATCATCGTCGTCAAAGGGTTAAGTCATCGTCATCAAAGGGTTAAAGTATCGTCATCTCAGGGTTAAGGTATCGTCAGCAAAGGGTTAAATCATCGTCATCAAAGGGTTAAAGCATCGTCATCAAAGGGTTAAATTATCGTCATCAAAGGGTTAAAGTATCGTCATCAAAGGGTTAAATCATCGTCGTCAAAGGGTTAAATCATCGTCATCAAATGGTTAAATCATCGTCGTCAAAGGGTTAAGTCATCGTCATCAAAGGGTTAAAGTATCGTCATCTCAGGGTTAAAGTATCGTCATCAGAGGGGTAGAGTATCGTCGTCAAAGGGTTAAATCATCGTCATCAAATGGTTAAATCATCGTCGTCAAAGGGGTAGAGTATCGTCATCAAAGGGTTAAAGTATCGTCATCAAAGGGTTAAAGTATCGTCATCAAAGGGGTAAATCATCGTCGTCAGAGGGTTAAATCATCGTCGTCAAAGAGTTAGATCATCGTCATCAAAGGGTTAAATCATCGTCATCAAAGGGTTAAATCATCGTCATCAAAGGGTTAAATCACCGTCATCAAAGGGTTCAATCATCATCGTCAAAGGATTAAATCATCGTCAACAAAGGGTTAAATCATCGTCATCAAAGGGTTATAAAATATATAAATACGTAAAAGGATTAAAAAATTGCACAGTGAGCAATTTGAGAAACACAATGACAAAAATACTAAGATTCTCAGTGAGGTTAACAAGTTTCTCATCTTGACACACCAAAGTCCAAGAGACCATAATAATACTTTCTGTAGAGTAATGACATAAAATTCTGAAGTAGCGGTAGAACTTTTTGTGATGTATCCAGAAGCTACACGTTGGGTTGGGTTGGGTTAGTAAGGTAAGGTAAGGTTAGGTAAGCTAAGCTAAGCTAAGCTAAGCTAAGCTAAGCTAAGCTAAGCTAAGGTAAGGTTAGGTTAAGTTAAAGTAGGTTATGTTACGTTAGGTTAAGCTTCATATGAGCAGTTTGGACTCATACTCGAGGCAATATGACCTGGGATAATGAGGGTGATATAGGGAGGTCCTCATAAAAGTGTGTGTGTTTACAGGAGTGACTGTGGGTGGAAAATTCTTTGGACTTTGGGAGATTAGCGGGGCCGTCTGTCAGTGGATGGATGGATGGATGGATGGATGGATGGATGGATGGATGGATGGATGGCTGGATGGATGGATAGATGGCTGGCTGGCTGGATGGATGGATGGATAGATGGATGGATGGATGGATGGATAGATGGATGGCTGGATGGATGGATAGATGGATGGCTGGATGGATGAATGGATGGATGGATGGCTGGATGGATAGATGGATGGCTGGATGGATGGATGGATGGATAGATGGATGGCTGGATGGATGGATAGATGGATGGATGGATGGATGGATGGATGGATAGATGGATGGCTGGATGGATGGATAGATGGATGGATGGATGGATGGATGGATGATCACTAAGTCCCTGTGCACCTTCAAATAATTACCAATATAGGTTCGAGGCTCCATATTAATCACCACAGGAGTACCATTAACGTGTCACCTCCTATACAATAAACACGATCTCTCTCTCTCTCTCTCTCTCTGCTGCGGCGCCCCCTGACACACCCAGCAAAGCGGTTATCAATTCTCCAGATCTCAAATTAAAACACTCGTCCTATGATAACTCTCACTTCAAATATCATCAGACGTCAATTTGATTTTAGAATAGATTTCCTCATTTCTAAAAAGATCTATTATCGCTGCTTCCTGGGACTCTAAATCCCTCCACCGTGAAAAACTGCATAAAAAAACAAAAACATGATCCAATACCCCACCAATACTCTAATACCCCATCGAGTAGCCTAGACTTACGATACTTTACCGTCGAACCAGAGGAATAATACAAACGATGGCGGTATTTACAATAATGTCGATAGTTTCCCCTCCAGCGTACAGGCGAAAAAAAAAAGATCTTAAGTTACGATACAAAAGCTTTATAGACCAGACCAGACCCAAGCTGAGATTAAGCTGTCGTACCTGAAAGTCTCTCGCGTACGGCAGATGTCCACCTAAAAACCCCGACCGTTGGGGATCATTTATCCAGGTGAGGTCAAAGAGTCTCTTCAGTCTCGTCCTCTTTAGTGTACGTGGCAGCATTGATCTAGCAAGTGGTACGTGGAGTCGCCACGATTGTGATGTAGTGGAAGAGGTGGAAGATTGAAGTGTGTGTGTGTGTGTGTGTGTGTGTGTGTGTGTGTGTAATAATAATAATAATAATAATTAACGGTTTATTGAAAAGCTTCTGCAGCCCGAAGGCTGAAAAAAAATTAGACAAAAATGACTTATTACATACAAAGACATGGGGTGGGTGGGTTGTTTAACAAAAGCTTTATTTACTGAAAGGAGAAGGAACATGAATTGAACTTACAAATTATTATAGTTTACAGTTGATGGAACGGGCTGGTCTCTTGCCATACTGTGTGAGGTCACGTAGGCCACGTGGTGCAGTAACTCGTCCGTAGGTGTTGACATGAAGGACATCACGTGGTCATGGAGACAGGGTTGTTCCCAGAGTGGACTGATTAACACCGCCTAGTCAGAAGATGGTGGTGGTCGGTTCCCAGGGGTGTGGTCCTCACTGGTGGGTCACGGCTCTTGCTGTCTCGTGCTGAATTCACTGGCTTAAACATTGTTCATCACTGTTCAACACTGATCTCATTTCTTTCCGAAACGAAATTGTAACTTTTGACGGGATTATGTTGATATCGCGGTGGTGAGGATGGGTTGGGAAGAGGGATTTGTGGGATGGGCCAACATTGACCTGGGCAGCTGCCGCAGCAGAAGTGGGCGCCAGATGTAGTGTGTAAAATAATAATAATAATAATAAACGGTTTATTAATAGAGCTGCAGCCGATGGCTGAAAATTGTGTGTGTGTGTGTGTGTGTGTGCGCGCGCGTGCGCGTCAATGTGGCTTTAGACCATCACGTGGCACCACTGACATGATCTTTACTGCCGCCAGTTACAGGAAAAGTGCAGAGAAAAACGCCATGACTTGTACATGGCCTTCATTGACCTTACTAAGTCCTTGGACTCGGTCAATAGGGAAGCTCTCTGGCGGATCCTCAGTCGTTTTGGCTGCCCACCAAAATTCATTGCAATTGTGAGGTAACTTCACGATGGCACGAACGGCAGTGTCCTACCCTTTGGCACTCATTCTGAGTTATTCTCCATCCAAACGGGGGTAAAACAAGGGTGTGTACTGGCACCCACTAATTTAGCCGGTGGAGTGGACATCCAGAACTGGATGAAGGGACTTTTCAACATAAAACAATTCCAAGCAGGAACAAAGGTGTCGGCCGCTTCCATCACTGAACTTCAGTATGTATACGACCTCACACTCGTCGCTCACACTGAACGCGACCTATAGGAGATCCTGAATACCTATGCAGATGTGTATGCACAACAATATGAGAAAGTGCGCAGACTCCGTTATAACGCAGCCCTGTCCTGGTTGCCAGACCTTACACCATCCAGTGGCATGTGGCTAAGAATATTAATGCCTTGGGGCAGTCAGCAGGTTGCCGCCCCCGTGCCCCCACAAAAAATACATATTGCGGTAGCTCTCACTCTTTTTATATATATATATATATATATAACATATATATATATATATATATATATATATATATATATATATATATATATATTAAATAGTTTGTGTACCATTATAATATTACTGTACTTTCACATACTCAAATATAGTATGCTTTAAATATACACCAAACATACTTAAACTTTATAAGTAACAGTTAAACAAAAAGCAAAAACGACACATAGGATAGGGAAAAAAGTAAAAAAGTGTAAAAAATTAGGACCATCTTTATTTCTGAAATGAAAACTACAACTTTCTACAAAGTAACTTTTCTTGTTTTTTTGTTGGCAAATTCTTCAATGGCATTGTCAAAAACTATTTCATCTGTCAATTGTCGCTCTATAGACAGTATGGCAAGATTTCTCAACCGCAAGGTGCTCAAAGTAGATCTTAAGTAATTCTTGATCAGTTTTAGTTTCGAAAAACTCCTCTCACAGGTAGCAACACTAACAGCAATTGTGAGGAAAATCCTCAGCATTATTACTATATTTGGAACCGAGTTTCCAAGGTTATACTTTTGAATAAACTGCAAAAGTTCAAGGGGGCCTTCTTTCCACGTCTGTATTCTGTCTTTAATAGTTATAGCAGCAACAGCAACAAAATGCTGAAGTCTTTTTCTCTCAACGAGGAACTCCTCTTTATCAATGTCGTCGTGATCGTGATCTATTTGACACTCATATTTATCATCCAAAAGATTCAATGGGGTAAGGAAGGCATATTTCTCAGCAAGTTCATGAAGCTGTTGAAATCTCAAAGTTATTTCTTGGATCACTCTGTCCAGCGAAGAAAACATTTCTCTCCTCAATTCAATGTCGTATGGCAATTCAGCATCTCGTGATCCTTCACCAAACATTTGTTTCTTCTTTTTGGGTCGACGCTGACGCTCCATGACTATCCCCAGATCATTGCAAATTTCTTTGGCATAGTTAACTCCATTACTCACTAGCTTGTCCCTGTTTTCAACTAGAAATGTTTCTAATGCCCTGAGTTTTATATCACATTGTTGTATGTTCAAGCCCTTGGTTTGGAGGTAAGTCTGTGTGTCGTTAATTTCTAGAAGGACAAAAAGGAAAATGATTGCAACGCACCAAGTAGAACACCAGCATCTGCCCTGGTAGCTGTATTTTCTTCTTCACCAGTTAACTTTTCTAGGGCACTTAAGATTTTTGAGAAATGTTTCTTTACAACACTTACAGCTTCTCCCCTCGCACTCCACCGAGTTTCTATTATGCGCTTGACACTTTCACCAGTGACTGAAGTTAGAACATCCCAGCGATGGGTTGATGAAGAAAAAATACAAACAAACGTTCCACACATCCAAAAAAGGTAACAGAATTCACAGCAACAGAAGCTGCATGAACACCCGCCAAATTCAGCGAGTGATTTGTACAAGCGACAAATTCTGCTTTTTTATTAATTTCCTTGATACGTTTCTGAACACCAGTATGAACACCAGCCATCACCGCAGCATTATCATATGCTTGCCCTCTACAATTTTGAATATCAATTCCGTCTGTTATGTTCTGGATAATAAGTTCAATATACAGGAGAGAACATAAACACCTGTATAGATTTTGTAGGTTCGATTTACTGGATCAGAGATATGTACACAGAGGGAAGTAGTGCTCTCCTCAACCTGGCTGCTTGTCAACTGCTACAGACGACGTATGGCAAGTGAGACATTAGCAGCTTCCATACGTCGCCAGGCACATTAATTAAGCATGTGGGATATGGTAATTACATTGCCACACGCTGCTAGCTAGGCTGAATAAATAATACATAAATGGAGCACATACATAATATACATACATAATATATAATCCAGCATACATAATATACATACACCTCCCTCCCCCCTATACGCTCATAGCAAAGTCTTGAGCGGACCTTTTCTTTTGGATCCGTTCTGAGCGTCGAGGGACTTCATCACTGGGAAGGGTATGGGACTCAACACTGGTGGCGGGGCCAGCAGAAGGCATTGTTACGGGGCGGAGAAAACGGCGGTTCCTCCACCACACACGACCACTGGGTAACCGCACCTGGTAGTCCCGTGACCTACCGAGACCCATGACTACGCCTACTTTGTCCCAACGTAGGGAGGTCGGGTCCTGAACACGGACTTGGGTGCCGACACTCAACCTGGGGAGAGAACGGGCGTGGTCGTTGTAGCGGGCGACGACGTCCTGAACACGTTCGGCGGCTCGGCGATCACAATCCTCTGTCTTGGCCTGCCACTCCCGGGCAGGGGAGCGTCCGGTGTAGTTAGGTGTGTTGCGGAGTTCAAGAAGACCCCGGTCGAAGGCCTCGCAGTCAATGTTCCCAGAAGGGGCCACCTTAAGGATGAGGTGCTTCAGGGATTTGACAGCAGCCTCAGCGTGGCCGTTGGACTGCGGGTAATGGGGCGATGACAACACATGCCGGACTCCCCATCGGTCAAGGAACACAGCAAAGTCCCGGCTTGTGAACTGAGGCCCTCCGTCGGTTCGCAGGGTACAGGAACGCCCACGTCACGGAAGTAGTGGCGGAACTTGCTGATGGTGGCGGCAGACGTCGTGTCATTACCGCACTTGATGACAACCGGCCAACCAGAGAGACGGTCGACGATAACAAGGAAGGACTTTCCTGACACACAGAAAAAGTCGGCCGACACAGACTCAAAGGGGCGGGTGGGGTTGTCGTCACTCATGAAGGGTTCCTGCTGCTGGCTGGGTTGTAGTACGTGGCGGGGCTTACACACCTGGACAGCATTGGAGATGTCGGGGTCGATGCCAGGCCGGAACACAGTTTGTCGTGCACGTCGTTTGGTGGCCTCAGCTCCACGGTGACTGTCGTGAAGGCGAGCCAAGACGTGGGGACGTGATGCAGCAGGGACAACTACCGAAGGAGAGGTGTCACTGGCCAGAGGTAGGGATAGGGCGGCAGCAAGGTAGTTGCTGCTTCCTTCGTGCACCCTGTTGGCGTATTTTACCTCCAGAATCGGTGTTGGGAAGTCCTGGGAGATGATGGCCAACTCTTGACAATGTCTGTAGGACAGCAAAGGAGTCGGGACACCATTATGCACATCAATCCAGGCCTGACACGACCTGTTGCCAAAGGTGACATGTGCATAGAGTGAACCCAGGGCCGGGGTCATCTGTGAACCATCTGCCATAAAGCGGAGATCCTTGGGGGGCGGTCCTAGATCACTTGGAGAGAGCCCCAAGCATTGCAAATGCTGGGGACCGATGACTGTAGCATCAGCGCCGGTGTCGGGCAACATCTGAAGACGGGATGACACACTGCGGTAGGTCACAATGACACTGATGTACTGGGGGACTTTGGTCCTGGGACGCGGGGGGGAGCACACATTCCTAATATGGCTCGAGCGTTGTCCAGGGTCGTCATGCTTCTGATTGGAAGACTGTGGGCGGCCCTCTCTGGTGGAAGGGCGCCGAAGCTTCCGCCGACGCTGTCCCTTGGGTTTGTGGGTAGGGCAACACTTGTCATAGTGGCCCAGACGACCGCACACGTTGCACTGGACGCGTTTGGCTGGGCACCGTACTGTGAGTGACCAGTGGCCCTTACGGTCACAACTGTTGCATGTAGACTCAGCAGCTGGACACACCTGTGTTCCGTGCTGCTTACCACAGTTGTTACAAAATGAACCGGGCGTGGACGTGGTGGGCGAAGGCGTAGGAGCAGACTTCTTGTCCTTCTTGTACCGGGACACAGCGCGTACAGCTGTAGGGGGAGCTCGGATGGCAGAGGTGGCACACCTGGCAGCCTCATAGGAGCGACATATCGTCAACACATCCTTGAGAGAAGAGGAAGAGCCGAGGGAGGTGAGGCGCTGGATAAGTTCCTCGTCCTTAACACCCATCAGGATCACCTGCTTCAGCTGGGTCTCCTCGCACTGCTGGTGGTGGCCTAGACATATATCTACCTCTTCCGAGGCTCTCTTAAGACGTACATAAAAGGCATCAAAAGACTCACCCTCCATCTGTCTGCAGCTAAACAATTCCCTCCTGTGCAGAGCTTCATTCTGCTGTCCTTTGATGTGCCGTTGTAGAATGTCCAGTACCTCTTCTACAGACAGCGAAGAGGTCGGAGGTACCTGCAGCGTATGTTCTAAGACACGCTGAACTTCCAAGGACAGGCACATACGCAGCTGAATGAGTTGTTTAGGCTGTGACAAACTCTGGAGATCCACCATTGTAGAATAATCAGTCCACCGTCGCCGCCATTCACGAAAAGTCTGGAAATTCACATCAGGCTTCAAGATGGGCGGTGTTTGAGCTGCTGCTTTAGGTGGGGCTGGGGGGCGTGAAGGAAGCATTGATGAGGTATCTGAACCAGTCAGTACCGAGGCAGTGTTAGAGCCAGGGGCTTGGTTAACAGTGAGGCGAGATATCAAAGCTTCAAACCGTGCACTGTCTTCCAATCTCCGTTGGTGGTCTCTCTCTGCCTCTGCTTGCCTTCTGTGTTCATCCGCCACACGTCTGCTAGCTTCATCCTCGCGCCTTTCATCTCTCATAAACTTCAGTAAAGCAATTATCTCTGGAGACAACGCTGAATATTGAGGTGAAGGGCTGCGCGATGTTGTGGGAGCTGGAGCGTCGTGGTCGGCCATGTCATCCATCTCTGCGGGGCTATCATTCGCCTCACTCATCCGGGCGGCGCTGGCTCCACGGCTACGTAAGGCATGAGACATAACTACTTCATCTGTGTACTGTGTCTTAAATCAGTGTTGACCGGTCAGCCCGTCGTATCAACAAGATTTCAGACAAAAAAAAAATTAATTAAATACACAGATAAGTAGGTTATATATATAAAATATATATAAGGCAGCCGCGCGGTCAGTGAGTGTTAGTACATGTATGTGTGTGTGTCGGGCGGGCTAGAGCGTCTCGCCATGAGGGGCCTCGAGCTGTGAGGGGGTGTGGAGGCGACGAGGAGCGTCAGTCACCCTCCAGACGCGGTCAGAGAAGGGTGCACTGAACTCTACTCCTTACAAATGCCCAGAACATGCCGTATACCTTGGGAATCCTTTAGAACAAGGTCACACATGAATGGCACGAAACACACAATGCACTAAACACTTCACAGAAAATCACTGTCACTGACACTGCTCAAAGTTGCTAAATCCTTCGAGGACGGGTGGCGGGCGGCGGTTGATTGACACAGGGAAGGAGTCCATAAGCCGGCTTTCCACAAACTTTGCACTATCACTCGTAATTATCCAGTAAAACTACGCACTGCGCCATGTTATGTTCTGGATAATAAGTTCAATATACAGGAGAGAACATAAACACCTGTATAGATTTTGTAGGTTCGATTTACTGGATCAGAGATATGTACACAGAGGGAAGTAGTGCTCTCCTCAACCTGGCTGCTTGTCAACTGCTATAGACGACGTATGGCAAGTGAGACATTAGCAGCTTCCATACGTCGCCAGGCACATTAATTAAGCATGTGGGATATGGTAATTACATTGCCACACGCTGCTAGCTAGGCTGAATAAATAATACATAAATGGAGCACATACATAATATACATACATAATATATAATCCAGCATACATAATATACATACACCGTCTTTCTCTAATTTTTCCAAAATCATCATTGAAATATTCTCGGCGGTTTTACCTTTTGTTTCAATGAAATCGACAAATGATTCCACAACCTTCACTTTATCTCCATCGATCATAACATAGCGTAAAACTTGGCTCGTTTGATCCTTATGTGAAATATCAGGAGTGCTGTCGAATATCATGGAAAAGTACTTTGCTTCTTTTACTTGCTTGATGACTTTGTTTCTTACGTTTTCTCCCAAAATTTCTATAAACTCGTTCTGAATAGTAGGAGACAGATAGGAAGTAGCAAACAGCTTGATCTAAAATCACGGTACAATGACACTAGTATCAATGTAATACAATGGAAATGTAAAAAGTAGCAACTTAATCTAAAATTACAGACTCAGAGTACAGTGAAAATGGATGTCTGACATAAGCCCCCCCGACGAAAGCCACCCAGACAAAAGCCCCCCAGACGAAAGCCACCCAGACAAAAGCCCCCTACTTTGATCGGGGTGGCTTTTGTCTGACAACCCTAACCCTAACCTAACCTAACCTAACCCAACCTCACCTAACTTAACCTAACCCAACCCTAACCTAACCAATAATTAACCACAGAGAAGAACAGTATATTTTACCCTCAACTATTTAATTATGTCCGTAACTTTTGAAAGCCCTTACTGTTGTCAGACAAAAGCCACCCCGATCAAAGTAGGGGGCTTTTGTCTGGGTGGCTTTCGTCTGGGGGGCTTTTGTCTGGGTGGCTTTTGTCGGTGGGGCTATTGTCTGTACCCCAGTGAGGATAGTGTCTTAGTATAAAATCGCAATGCTGTGAAACAAAATCTTAATATTTAATCTCAGTACCGCAGCAAAAGTCACATCAATATTTTTTAACCAATACTTTAATATTTCTTACCTTATAGTATTATGTCTTCCAACGAAGTAAATAACTGGATCGAAAACACAAGAGAACTTAAAAGTCGTCTAGCCTCCCCTCGTCTTGTCACGATGGAGACTTGTGCAGAACTGAAGTGAATTGCTTGTAACTGGTGGATTGGTCGGCTGTACATGAACTGATATGACCCGAGACTGCATGGTTTTGCAGCTACTGGAGACGTTAATCCTTCCCTTTGTATGGGCGGCAAGTTAATCCTCGTCGTGTCTGACCTAACACCTGACCCACACCACATGAGCTCACTGGCGTACTTGTTTGAAGTTGTTTCCTTAATCCTCAACAGGTTACAGGTTGTGTGTGTGGCGGGGGGGGGGCGCATAGCAAGGGTGTAGCTCATGACGTGGCCGTGATGATGTGGGTCAGGTGTTAGGTCAGACACGACAAGGATTAACTTGCCGCCGATACAAAGGGATGGATTAACGTCTCCAGTAGCTGCAGATATGGGTGATGAGCAGACCCAAAAGTGCCGCCCGGGGCGGACCGCCGCCCCCCCCTAGCTACGCTAGTGAGTCATACCGTAAGTGCAAACCGTCATAAGTGCATATTTTTGGCAACGATGTGTTTTTGGGCGAGGCCTTAATGACAACAGACAAAACGAACCAATTAAACCAAACCTAAAGATCTTGAGATATTTTAAAGTTGAATTTGGTTGGGTGGTTTTGCTTATCGTTATTATCAATTTAGTCATGGTTAGACCAGAACCTACATCGTTGTCAGAAATTTGTCATGAATAATTAATATTAGTAATTGTTAAGATCATTATCGTAGTCTTTAGCACCATGGTACCTGCAGTATCATACACTTATATTAAAACAAACTAAACCATCCAACTAAACCTACCTAATCTAACATTACCTAATATAACCGAAACTAACCTAACCTTACTTGGTAAAGATTCGAAAAAGGTCACTTTATAGCATTTTCGTCGGAAATTTATTATTTTTCGAATTTTTTTATACCTTGAGATTTCACTTAAGAATTATATTTTTATCGCACAGAGTGGGCAGGGCTTTGAGGTAAAGGGAAATCGTGAGGTAAAACACGCAAAACGCTGACGAAATTAAACCTAACCTAATTTAATTATCACATAAATGTTAGGAGTAATATTTAAGAACGGGTGCCTGGATTAAAGAGCCAAGTTAGGAAACTTTCCAATAGAAGAAAACTTCTTCAGTTTAATTAAGAACATCCCCAAAATGGCGGAGGAAATAGATTTTTACCAAATAAAAAAAATGATCAAGAACCTCACCTCAGTCAATCAAGAGTACCGTCCCCATATATATGAGTGTTGGCGACCACAGTCCTCCACTCTAAACTTTCTCGGACTGTTTTTAACAATCCCCAAGGTTTTTAATTTCATCATCCACCCCAGTCTTTGCCTTCCCCTGGCCCTCTTACCCTCAACTTTGTCCATTAATATTTCTGTTATTATCCCCGCGTCCCTAATTATATAACCAAAGTATCTCATTTTTTATGTACAGTTGGGGACATTTCCGACTAGTACACTCAGCGTTGTCAATCCATTCTTTCCGTGAGGTGTGAACCCCCGCGAGTATTTGAACGTGAATCTGAAGCCTCTAAGTTACTCGGTGAGACTTGAGGTGCACACAGTAGCCTGGGACCACAATGATATAATTTGTCTCCATACATGTGCCCGACAACGTTGACATAGATTAATTAGTGTAGTAAGGACGCTTTTCATTCACCCAACGTGGAGTAAATAATACCTGCCCTGCAGTGACAATGTAATGCTGAAACTGGAATAAATCTACCACTTTATTTATCCTCAAGCAAAGTCTAAGATGTTATAGTACCAGGCTTTATGGAGTGTTGTGTGGTGGTGACGTGGTGCCTCGTAATGTGAGACAAAGTCAATAGTCTTGCCTGCCACATTTCTGTCCAATCACCTATTTTCTACTTGTTTACCAAATCTCACTTACGTAACAGGAAAAGCATGTATGTATGTGTGTATGTTATCTACCAACCTTTATCTACGAAAAATATAAATGTTTTAACCCAGTTATGTGTATCTGAAGGTTTACTAGTGGACATAATCTTTCTTTGAGTAATAACATAGTCACACACCAGAGCGTGAATTTTGGAACGAAATATTAACTTTTGACATATCAGTACTATAATATTGCTCCGAAACTATTAATAATTTCAGGTATACAGGCCGTATGCGCAACCCTCCCTACTAACTAAAATCTGGCCGTATACACAACCCTCCCTACTAACTATAATCTGGTCGTATGCACAACCCTCCCTCACTAACTATAATCTGGCCGTATATACAACCCTCCCTACTAGCTATAATCTGGCCATATGCAAAACACCCCCTCACTAGCTATAATCTGGCCGTATGCACAACCCTCCCT
>NW_024735314.1:0-24468 GCF_018991925.1 Homarus americanus | reverse complement strand
AAATTCCTGTCGGAGTATCTTCCTCAAAATATTTACATATCTGTTGGAAAAATAGATTTGAAAAATTACATGTCCAGCCCTATATCCAGGAAGTGCTCATCTTGCACAGCCTGGACAAGACCCGACTCTGTACTGTACTAACAAAGCATACTAGATCTTGATGGTTACAAAAACATCTGGTGATCTTTTTTCTTTATTCAATACATTTTACTTTGCCTTTGTTGCAGCTTTCTGGGCCTTCAAAACCTTTACCACAATCTTCTGCTCCTCGATCAGGAACGCTCGCACCACCCTGAAAAAAATAATAATAATGTTGGTTGAACGTGCAAGTTTTTAGAAATACAGTGCATATCACAGAAGTAGTTAAGGCTTAAATAGTACCTTTGAGAGCTAACCAGATATGATTATATTGATGTAGATAAAATTGGGCAGACATTGTTAAGTGCACAAAGTTTGCAGACTAATTTATTTAGATAATGAAACCTTTTGTACTGTCAAAATGCAAAGATTAATAGATTCCAACCCCCCCCCCCTCAAATAATTAGAATTAAAACAACAACATTTAGTCACTGATGTAAAGATTGTTAGGAACAAAATTTAACCAATTCTTTCAAGACCAATGTACAGGTATCCCTCAATATATACGAATAACAGAACAAAAAAGGGTTCGGCCCCCAAAGACAAAAATTCCCTAAAACCTTGAAATGGGTTCACGAGCAAGAAAAAAAACCCACTCGACTAATGATAAATAGTACACAACTCCTTTAATTCACTACCTAACACAATGATGAAAATGAGCTAAAACCGTCATGGAAAAGCTAAATCAAAGTTTAACACAGGCGCCATTTGTATAAAAGCTGGCTGTGTTATACATGGCCGCCCTCAAGGCACTACAACCCAGTCTGGCCAGGGATGCTCCCCCTCCTGATTCGTAGAATGGCTATCATATCCCGCTCACACACAAAGAAATGTTTATTCCTTATAATTTAGACACTATGATAGTTATTTTGTACCTTTATTTTATACATTATGTAAATAGAATTGTGTGTGCATGTTGCTGACTGAAAATAAGAGAAACCAAGTTCAGCTTTGCAAAAAATACAAATTGAATTTTAACCTTAACTTCCCCAAGCCCAACCAGCTCATTTAATACAAAGAAATATTCAGTCTCGAAAAAATTTTTGGGCACATTCTGATGTAGGATTGTGTGAATGTAAATTAATATTAAAGAAAATTAGAAGATTGTTTATATACATGAAATTACGTGTTGAAAAATAATCATAACTTCTACCTCAGTCTTGTAGGGAGAGGGCCAAGGGGATGTGACCTTCCCCTGCCGACTTCCAGGGATGCGTTTAGTTTAATTTTTTGCCGGGCCCCAAATTCGTATAAGCGGGGGGGAGCTTTAGTAGCCCGAAAAAGAGTGACAATTTACGAAATTTGTAAGCGAGAGATACCTGTACTCTCCTGACATTCTTTAGGTGCGATTTATCTTTAACTCTATGGCTGCAATTCACACATGTGCACAAATACGCTCAAGTGAAATTTTAAAGCATATCTGCATAATTCTTATCAAGGGGTTTAAAAATCTTGGTTAATATAAAACTTGCTGCTAACTGAAGCAGATTGATGGATGGAGTCTCATAAGAAACCAATACAAATCCATATAATTTAAACTTACCTCTCACGGACACACTTATGGCAGAGATTACCTCCATAAGCACGAGCCACTCTCTTAACACGCTTTGACAAGCGATGGAGCTCGTGAGGTCGGGCAACAACAATACCAGGTAGCCTCGTCTTGCAATCTCCACATGCTGGAGCCTTACCGGGTTTCTTCTTATAGTGATATACCAGGCGACCACCAGGAGTCTTCACACTACAAAGGAATATTCATTATGAAAGTCTTACAAAACCTTTA
This sequence comes from Homarus americanus, assembly GCF_018991925.1. Lineage (NCBI taxonomy): Eukaryota > Metazoa > Arthropoda > Malacostraca > Decapoda > Nephropidae > Homarus > Homarus americanus. The sequence continues at coordinate 22,547 of NW_024735314.1, read as the reverse complement.
TGACCACCTTGTAACAGAGGCTAAATAATTTTGTTACTAGAAAATTGGGTCTAGTGAACGATTCTTTTACCAAGTTTAATAAGAAAAAATCCTGTACATCTCAATGGGAAAGAGTAACAATTCATTTTATGCAACAATGAGAAACTGAAGACAAGTACTGTACTAAAATAGAATTGTCTTATGCATTTTTTCTTGCTATAAATGAATATGACTTTTACTTCCTTGGGAAATGCATACTTATGGAGATATTACTCATTTAACACAAGCAATGACAATCTAAAAAAAAAAGGGGGGGGATGGGGCAGAGCTTTGAAAACCCTACCTAACCGTTCAAACCAATATTACCAATTTTATGTAATGGCTACACAAAAACTTCAACAGTAAGACTGGTTTCACACACAATCAAACATGGTTACACTCTGTGGATGTAACCAAGATACAACACTGACGGATTTAAGTTTGCTGAAAATCTCTTCCTCCATCATCAGTTAAATTAGGTAAGTTTTTTTTATAGTACTGTACAGCATTAGGATATTCCTTGGTTAGGTTAGGTTAGGTTTTCAAACGTTTGGTGGACTTTTAACCCTGAAGTTCCCACGGCAATAGCTAATGGTCATATATTCGATTATAACAGGATAAAATATACAAGAAAAACATGTATTTTATTAATCAAATTGCCATTGTGCCATAATAAGAATCTTTACCTAATTCGGTACACTGTAATATTTTGTAACCCAGAAAAGATTGTACCCAGACCTAGACAGTTGTAGTCCTAAAAACACTAAAATATATATTGTGACAAAATTAAACAGGTTAGGAAGGAAGCATGTAGATGTAAGAATTATTTCACCTTTAAATAATAACTGTTGTATGAGGTAGGGAAATGTTTAAGGTCTCAACGTGTGATCGAGTTTATAAATATGAAACTTTACATATACTACACTTAGGTTATTATATATTACTCAAAAGATACAATACTTAAATAAAAAAATCCATACTTACATTTTCCTCCTGTTACTGGTGGTGTTGTAGGAGAGACGCCTACGATAAGTTAACCTCACCATTTTTATCTGGAAATCACAATTACCTTTTTATTATAACAGATTTAACCACTAAATACTTATTGGCAGTAATGGAGGAATACTTTACCACACATATATCAAACACAGTTAATGTTATAATCACGATGAACTAAGATAAAGTAACACATATTCTTCCCGTACATGGAGGCTTTAATGGTGGCCTGGGAAAGAGACCAGGCTGACCAACCTCACTAAACCTTAACTATTATACGGGGTAACATTTATTATTTTATTTCTACTTGTATCAATTAAATGCTATAACGAGTTGCAGGTAATTAAGACCGTATTTTCTTTATTTATCATGAATAATAATAAAATATCAACCTTTGTCTTTAGTTATGCTTATAATTTCTACATATTAATATTAATAATTTGTTAGTGAGTATTTAATTTATAAATTACACTTGACTGTATTCTTTCTTAATATATATATAGCATTTCAAAACTAACTGAAAATACTGATTTGTTTTAAAATATTGTAATTTAAGTCCATGTAAGAACCTTCTGGAGACGTCAACTTCAGTAACAATTCCTATTATTGATTCCCGTCAATGTTATTAATTTAGTACAATAGGTATTTTAATATTTGCTTAACACTAAAATTCAATGTTCTTGTCTCTATATAATCATTTTCACTATACCCATAAACATCGGGAAATATTGCTTCAGTTTTTTTTTATTATTCAGCTAATTGTAAATATATGGGTTGAAAACTATCATTATTCATTAACTTTTTAACTGAGAAAACTAACAGGTATCCTGGTTCATATATCACATGAACCTTTATAATATTTTATTAATTACTTGTATCTGCCTATAGGCCTATACCTGTGGACAACAATCTGGTGCTGGAGGGAGACTTAACAATTTATATCTTCCATGAGACAGAGGTCATGTATCACCCCCGTCCCTGTGGGTGTAAAGGGCAGAGGACCTGTCTGGTGTGTGAGGAGGATCATGAAGCTGTCAACACCTACAACAGTTGGGTTAATGAGGAACAGAGGGTAAATATATCATCCTGTGACCATTAGAGAACCCGGTCTGACTAATTACCCAAATGTAGCCGGAATGAAGTCAAATAATGGTCCTAGATGAATAAATCAGACTGCTAATCACTTCTCGACTAGTATTTGGTGTCACAAAGTCACAAAAAATTGGTAAACTTAATTTAATCTGAGTTGTGTTAGGTTAGGTTAGGTTAGATTTGAATAGAGTAGATTAGGTTAGGTTAGGTACATGCACTTGATCTATTAACTCAGATTAAAGTAAGTTTTCCAATTTTTTTGTGACTTTCTAACACCAAATACTAGTCGAAATTAACAGTCTAGAACAACTACATTGGAGACCCCTAAATTTCACCTTGTCTGGTAGATAGATGGATATTATGTTGCAAACTCATCATACGAGTTCATATTAGTTCAGAATGTGCATTATACACTGTAGGTATACAGTGGCAGACAGTAATTCTATTCAGCACGATAAAATCAGAGAAAACTATACCACAGAACAAGTACTGTCAGTATTGGAAAAAACTAAAAAACCTAACCTGACCTAACCTAACCCACCTAACCTAACCCCACCCCACCCCAACCCTAGTGCATAAGAAACTTAGCTTAAGTAAGAGATATCGGAGGATAGAGTAATGTGACTTGACTGAGGAAGTGGCTGTTTCTTACCATAGTACCATGCAGATGAAACAAAAACACAGTGAGCCCTAGAAATGACAATGGCTGCTGCTTCATTGTCCAAAATGCGTTGAATAAGGCAGCAGCCAGCCAAAGTACAGTCTTGTTCAAGATTCTTCGAACACTGCTGGAGACAGCTGGCAACTCGAGGCCGTTTGTTTACTTTAGTACGCAGTATAATACAATGCAAAACAACAAAGCTCGACCATTAATTTAGCAACGGGGAACTAAGTAACCAATCACCGATGACCTTTTAAATTCTTTCATAATTTTTACTACGTACTATAGTAAACATAAGAACATAGGAACATAAGAAAATAAGGAGTCTGCAATAGGCCGGTTGGCCTGTGCATGGCAGCTCCTGTCGAGAGTTACTACCACTCTCTATCATCCATGAATCTATCCAGCCTCCTTTTGAAACTTTCCAGAGTTCCCGCACTTTCTACAAAGTTGCTAAGCTTGTTCCACTCGTCCACCACCCTATTTGTGAACCAGTTTCTTCCTATCTCCCTCCTAAACAAATGGCCTTGAGTTGCCAGCTGTCTCCAGAAGTCTTTGAAGAATCTTGAACAAGACTGTACATCTATCTCAAACAGACGCCATCTTCCAACTGGCCACAATTGCTGATTAGCACACGGGTATTACGTCAGATCAACACACGCTGATTGGCCAAATATTATACTTTACTTTTTTTTACTTTTACTCGAAAACTATAAATTTCCGACAAACATTATCGAATAAATTTTCTTTTCTTTTTTTCTCTCTCTGTATTCAGTTGCCTGGTTTTATTTTCTAAATCTTTACTGTTTAGTGTTCTCTTTTTATTATTTTGCCCCACATTTTTCCTCTACTGCCCACATTGAACCACCAATATTGTTGGTAATTGGGGAGGTCTTATCGGTTAAAATGCTCAAAAAGTATAAATTTGCGCTGGAAATGTAATAGAATACGTATATAATTTTTTTTTTTTTTCTTTCTCCCTGTATAAATAGAAATATTCAATTCTGTGTTCGACCTAAAACTTCTCTTTACCTCTATTTTTGTTAATACGTAGTTTCCATGCACAACAGAAATATGGCTAGGTATATTTACAGGTACACGACAACTGGCTCACGGTGAAGTAAATGCCAAATGCTGCCAGTCACAGTCAAAAATAGTTCTCTTGTTGTTTGCTGGTAATGGATGATTAGCTAATCAGAGCGCACTCACGGTAAAATAGCATTAGTAGGAACTTAGCCGGTCACGGCAAAATATCCTCTGCTCCCCCAAAATCAGTAATCCTGAAGCTGATGGCTAACACCAGAAGATGTTCAATTTTATTCAAATTTTCCACAGATGTTCTTTGGATGATAGTAAGTAATAAAAATGACACTGCACAGAACCTAATAGAACCTGACCTAACCAACCAAAGAACCCTACCTAATCTTACCTATTGAACAGAAAGTATTTACTGTACTTTGATATCTGGTACCAATAAAAGCAACTTTCTTGCAGTGGCATGACATAATTTTACTTTTTTTGTAAACGAGAGTACGCTCGGACCGAGTGCAGACGACAACACGCATTGATGCAACAGATTTTTCAGCTGAATATTTATGGTAAATAATTTCTTTGCATACAAAGGAGGGAGAGACATCATTTTAGTGTCTTATGATCAGTTTTACACTATCTTTTACTCCACAGTATCCTTCATCCTTCATTCCTTGCCCATTACAGGTGATTTATGGTCATTGATAGAGAAAAACTACAAAAAAAAATAAAATAAAAATGGATACTTATAATTAACTTAAACTAGTTGCTGTATCACTTTTATTATTTACTATCATCCAAACAACATCTTTGGAAAAACTTAATGAAATCGAGCAACTTCTTCTGGTGTTAGCCATCTACAACAGTTTTACCAAATTTCCTCCAACACACTAATCTACGGCCGGAAGATCTAAGCTATGATTCTGCCATGGCATCTTTCTTTATGTACGTCATTGGTTCCTTTCACACTTTTTTTTTTAATACCCTGTACTGTAGTGGAGATGATTAGTACTCGTATTTGTATATTTTGCTCTGAAACAGATACTGTATATCAACTGATCTTCTTTGTATGTTTTACAATACTGACATAAGTGACATGCATTATTTTTTACTGGCCAGGAGTGCTCCTATGTGTATTGCCCAATGTGTGACCTCGCCTGGCCAGGCTGGGAGACGGACAGCTGGAAAGTTCACCCACATCATCAGGGAGAACCCATCAGGTAAATTGTATGATCAGTTAATTTCTTTTCACCATTCCAGGAATAAATATTGTTAAAACTCAAAATAATGGCATAATACAGTATTCTGAACTGTAATACAGTATACTGTATATAGTTAGGGAAATTTAACTAGGTAATGTACTGGTACATTGTTATATTTGGTGTTGTCAGACACAAGGAAGTTATAACAGTGCCAGTATTGGAAATCTGTTTTGTACATTGCTACAGCTGAAACCAATTACTGTATAGGTTAGCCATCTCCTTTACAATCAACTTATTAGTCAACAATTTCCACACATAGTTGTAGTGTTGCAGAAGATGCATGACTACTTACACTGCTGTCATGTCCTGAGCTTCTCCAAGATGTTGTCACTGTTAATGTCACTTAATATTTTTTTTAGATTCCCTGGAACTAAAATTGTATTAGACTTCATATCTGAGGAAGAAGAAAGGGAACTTCTAACTCACATTGATGAAGTTCCGTGGGATCCTTCTCAGAGTGGTCGACGGAAACAGGTAGAAAGCTGTTTTGGTTTATAAGTAATAACAGATTTATGAACTTTGTAATGAAGTGGTACATAAGTTATCATAACACTTATCACATTATTTAATGAAAACAGTTATTAGAATTGAATAGGTTAATACTAAATAATTTTGTTTTCTTTACTTGTTTGCTCATAATCCTTGCTCATAATCCTTGCTCATAATTAACTTGTAGAATACTGTAATGGTGTATTATGCTCTTAACTGAACATCTGAATATCTTTTATTGAGGAACAATGTTATATGTAGCTAGAGTACTGTGTACTTTTTATCTTAGCTCCCACAGCCAGAATTATATGCTTATGTAATTGTTCTGCTTGTGTTTTTTAATTGGGGTTCTCTCTTTGTTGGTCTCCAAGTACTGTACTGTAATATCATGTGAACCACTTTGCTAATTTCTGTGCCCGTAAGCTTTAAATCACCATTATATACATTCTCTTAGTAATATAGACTGTCTTTATTACTGTATATAAACACGTTAGTAATAATTCTTCAAAAGTTTATTTCGATGTCAAGTTGTCAGTCCGTTCCATCTGTTGGGAGAGTCCCGGCAACTAGACTAGGTATTGTGTTGTTTATTTCGATCTGTGCCATGACAGTGAAGAACTGCCATCTCATGGTTGAATATAAAATCTGAGCCAGAAACTCCAAGGGTTTGGTACAGGTTGTACCTCTCTAGTCCGGCAACCTCGGGACCTGACCGGTGCCGGACCATGGAAATTCACCCTTTTCCTGGACAGGTAGTGACTTGCGCTTATGTTAGCACCACTTTCACTGCTTCGTGGTCTCTTTGAAGACATATTGAAGGGTTAAATGTCATACAGTAGCTTCTCAAATTTCGCGAGTTTTTAGTTCAACGTTTTTTATTTGGACACACAAAAAAAAACACTACATAATTTAAAATTTTGACGACGGAAACTCGAATTTCGACGGGTTTGAGTGGTCCACCAACGTTTAGGCGTGCACAATCGTGTAAACAGCGTCATTTCTCACATGTACAAAAGATTCATTATTGTTTATTGCTGAATGTATTTTTTATTGAATTAATGTTTGTGTGCAAAGTGAACAATACAATTCATTAATAATACGTAGAATATTAAAACACACAAGGAAATGAGACAGCATTGTTTTCGTTGATTACAAAACCAGTGACTGAGTGGTTCTACATATAAAACAAGAAAATAAGACCCTGGTTGTAGCTGTAGTAAAATTAATGTAAAAATTAATATGGTTGTTTTAAGTAATGTTATTTAATGTTAATAAATGGAACAATATAAGTAGCTAACCATTAATGTTAAAGAACAAAAGTGAGATCGTGTATGTAAGTGCGCACATGTGAAAACATATCGTCATTACTCTACATAAGAATATGAAAGCAACACTTATTTATTGAAGGGTTAAATGTTGTACTCTGTATAGACAAACAGAGAGAGAGAGCCGAACTACCAGATGTAAACAAACCTTAATTTCCCGCGGCTTTGTTGTTGTTGTTTTTTTACGGGGATTAGCCCACCCGGGCACAGGTCACTGACCCACATTGGAGCCTGAGGGGCGAAAATGTAATACTCCTGTAATAATAATAATAATTCAGATAAGTGAAAAAAAAAAAAGAAAAAAAAAGCTGCCTATCTACGTATTGGGCAAACCAAAATCGTTCCGGACCACAGAATGCCGGACTAGAGAGGTACAACCTGTCGTTTGTTCCAAAGGCTCAGGGGGCGAAGGAAATCTACGGCAACTGTACAGTATTTTCACATTTACTAAATGTACAGTACAGTACAATAAATGTAACTGTAATCACTTTTTTAAGTGTTAACATTGCTTTAAAACTTTATTCTTGGCTGCTTGTGTCCTAGTACAATAATGTACACTATTGCACATTAAAAATTGAACCGAAAAACAGCAGCGAGTGAAAGAAAAGAACAATCTTGTACAATGGCAGCAGAATATGATCTTAGATTGCGAGCCTGCAGCCTAAAGTTACCCAAGCAGTTTGCCCACCCATGTGCCTGATACATGGGGCCGAATCAGAGCATGATGCAATATTTCAGAGCTCCTGGAAAACTTGTTCCCAAGCCCAGAACATATATATATATATATATATATATATATATATATATATATATATATATATATATATATATATATATATATATATATATATATATATATATATATATATATATATATATATATATATATATATATATATATATATATATATATATACAAGTGGCCTCGTTACTTGAATAAAATCCAATTTCCAGAAGGTCGTTCGTTAACCGAAATGTTCGTTAACCGAAACCATTGTTTCAATGGGTTTTTGGGTAATTGGTTCCAGCTCACCGAAAATTTCCTAAATTCAACAAAAATGGTAGAAACGTTCACTTACTTTGAGGTGTGTATGTAGAAGGCTCCTGGATGATGATGATGATGATGGGATTTAGAATGAGGGTGGAGGAGAAGGAAGAAGAGAAGGCATTGGGGTGGAAGAGAAGTCACCCCATGGTGCCATTTCACCCATAAAATTTTAGCTCTCTGGTTTAATTCAAGATTATTTTCTTTAAATCAACGTTGCACTGCATTATATATTGTCAATATATAAAATATATTTCAAAATGACCAATAATTTGCTTGGAAACACAGAAAAAAAGCATTTAGTTGAAGAGAGTCTCAAGCAAGATGTTACCTCCAGTGAAAACAGAGAGAGACTGGCGCCTGTTTGCTGTGTTAAGAGGCTGGATGCCGCGCATTAAACTAGTCACTTTACCTTCAATTTTGTTCAATAATTGTTAAAATGACTAAAAAATTGAATATTAAACTTTTAAAATTATTGAATAGTATAAACTTCTTGATATTTACAAAAATAGTAAGGAATTTAAGCCCTAGAACTGATTAATGTATTGGCGGACTGATACTAAAGCTGGTTGCCCGGTCAGTGCAAGCGAAAACATGTTGAGGTCGGTTCGTAAGAAGTTCGTTAAGCGAATTTTTTTTCGTTAACCGAATTGAAGATCCTTATGGAAGGCAGTTCGTTAATCGAAATTACGTTAACCGAGGTGTTCGTTAGAGGGGTCACTGTATATATGTATATATATATATATATATATATATATATATATATATATATATATATATATATATATATATATATATATATATATATATATATATATACATACATACATACATACATACATACATACATACATACATACATACATACATACATACATACATACATACATACATACATACATACATACATACATACATACATACATACATACATACATACATACATACATACATACATACATATATACATACATACATACATACATACATACATACATACATACATACATACATACATACATACATACATACACATACATACACACATACATACATACATACATACATACATACATATATATATATATATATATATATATATATATATATATATATATACATACAGTATTACCCCGCTTTACACGGTTTCACTTTCCGTACCTTGCCAGAACTGGACTTTCACTTTCCGGCGGTGTCTACTCATATACGCGTGAAGTATAATTTTTTTTAGCCCATAAAATTCATACAAATTACTGCCAGAATATAATTTACATTGCTGGAATTCTTACAATATGATGATCATTTAGAATATAAACATCATGGATTTTGCATTAGACATACAAATTTTAGATCTAATGTAATAATTTGGTTTACACAAAGCAAGTATTTTATCTTTTGTGCAAAATATATGAAGTTTACATTCAAAATATTCCCTGACCTGCAAGGAATCCAGAAATGTTAATTATATTATCCTAACTTTAGTCTGAGGTATTATTTATTACTAAACATTAAAATCTAGTGTTTCACCCAATCATTTCTCAGAGAGGTAGGAGCCAGTGAGCTGGGAAGAGGGGGGGGGGGGATTTGAGTCCATTATTTGAATGGACATTAACCTGGCGACTGTATTTCTCTTAAATATTAATTGTGTGAGCATACCATCATAAAATTTAGATGTTATTTTTACTAGAACATAGGTATTGTGTCGGAAAAAGTGGAGTTTGGGGGTCGGGCCAGTCTCTATTGGAATTAATCCCATATGTTCTGTTGTTCACTTTACGCAGTTTTCACTTTCCGCGGTACCCTGTGGGTTCAATTGACCGCGTAAATCGGGGTACTACTGTTTATATATATATATACACACACACAATGTTTTTTCTTTTTTCAGAATTATGGGCCAAAATGTAATTTCAAGAAGCGACGTGTGAGGACAGAGACCTTCTCTGGTTATCCATCATTCACCAAATTTATCCAAGACCGCTTTAATAAAGTTAATGTTCTTAAAGGTTTCCAGACTGTCGAACAATGTTCTCTTGATTACTCATTAGAAAAAGGTGCTTCTATTGACCCTCATATTGATGACTGTTGGATATGGGGTGAAAGAATTCCTACTTTGAGTTTATTAATTGGCTCCACTCTTACAATGAGGAAATTTGAGGGACCAAGAACTAAGTATAATCTGATTGATACAGAAGGTTATCCTGCTGTTATGAGAGAGGATGGTATTGTCAAGGAAGAAAAAGAAATTGAAATGGAATTCAGAGAATCTTATCAAAAAAGAAATGAAAGTAAGAAACCAAAGGAAAATCTGCTAAAAGATATTGAAGGTGAGAAGAATGCTACTCCATCTTATTCAAGGGATGGTAAGCCATATGTACTGCGATTACCCATGCCACAGCGCTCGCTCTTGGTTCTTTATGGCCCTGCCAGGTATAACTGGGAGCATGGAATATTACGAGAAGACATTCCATCGCGAAGAGTTTGCATCACTTACCGAGAACTCACCCCAACCTATCTTGAATATGGATCAAAAGCAGAAGTGGGTGCAGAAATATTAAAAGCCAGCAAAAGCTTCTGGGATCATAGGCAGCATTATGGGTTAGATATTTGATACAAATCTTTTAATGCTACATGTGATATTTAAATTGGTGGTGTTTTCCTGTAAATAGAAATTTTGCTTGTTTTTTTATATTGATTAAATAATAATGTTTTTTATTATATAATAATGTTTAAATTGTTTGCTGTTTCCTGATATAGAATTTATGCCGATTCTTATCGACAGGACATTTATTTTTCTCTCCCTCAATTTCATAATGCACTTAGTATCTTCTTTCCTTCAGCTCTTCTAGTATTCAGTTCATCTTCCATTTGTACACATACCTGTGGGCATCCGCAGGATGTCTTCCAAGGGGTGCAAGACAGTAAAACTACATCTGACAGGTCAGTTTATTTAAAACAGGTATACTGTATACATAAACAATATGAAAGTGAGATCGTTTTTTTTTAGTTCTGTATGATTAGCAATATCACTAATCACTGTCATCACCAAGTTATTAATCATTAACAAAAATAAATAATTTTATATTGATCCTAAAAGTCTAGGGATGACCAATGCTAGCTGTCTGTCGTGATGAAGACTTGCTCAGAACATAAGCAGTGTACTTTCAATGGTTAAATAAATACTGCAGGCGGCACTTAGCTCTAAAACGATCAATCTCATCTTCAGTGAAGGCATTATTTCTATCTAACACCTTCTATTGATGCATGCTCTTGCATGCACAATCGAGACAAGTGTTCAGTTGACATTGTCTCAGTGTGCTAAATGACCGCTCTACTCAACAAGTGGAGGCTGGAAGTGTCAAGATCAGTAGGGCTTCTCAAATATCAGGAAACATCACACTGCTTCAGAAGATCTGTCAGTGATGCACCGGAATCACATGCAGTGTTCTTCTGGGAATGTTGACGCTGTATTCACATTTCAAACCAGGACTGCAACTCCTCAGTAAAACATTGATGTTGTAGATTTCATTTAACTGTAAATTACTTAAGAACTTGTTAAGGTGGTCCTTATTATCCGTGGTTAATTGAGACCGGAAAAACGCCTCTGATAACGAATCACTTTTAAGCGGATAATTAATCCTGTAAGAAATAATGGAAATGGATCAAATTAGGACCACAACTTAGTACACAACCCTCAACAAAATTTATATGATATCTTTTAACAATTATTTACCTTAGAAATATTTGTTAAACATTTGATAGCACTATTTTAAGAAATTATTTAACTTTATAACTTATCTAACGTCCTTAAAGTTCATTGGCATTGGTGTGTTAAGACAACGTAGGTGGTGTCAGCGACTCGGTGGTGCACACTTACTTCAGTGGTTCATTGAGACAAAATACTTATTGTAATGTTCTAAAAATAAATGATTTTAACATAAAAAATATTTTTATTTTCTTAGCTTCAAAGGTTGAGATGTTTGGCTTGATTAGATTGATGGAGGTGGGAGTTGGGGGGATGTAGAATTAGTTGGATGATGAAGCAGAAACAGCACTGGATGGATTGGCCACTCCCACTCTTCTTTCATCTAATCACTTCTAATTCTACAATTTTACAATAGCTAGTGTGCTTCCCTTTGAAGGCTGCACCACCCTGTGTGGGTTGGGAACTCATGGCTACAAAAATGATCAAATGATTCACCACAACATGCACGAAGAGAAACAACAAAGGCAGAAGTAAACACAACACCGCATTGCTCTGGACAAAACAAAGCGGGAGACTGGCGCAGGGACACCTGTGTGCATGCATGACGCCAGGAAGGTGAAATGTCAAAGGCTGAAGCTAAAAGTCCGTAGATTTCATCGGGAGTTTTAAATCCATAAATTTTATCCTGAGTTTTTAAGTGTAATCCATTTAAATGCCGGGACTTTTTAAGTGGATAGTCACAAAAAGTTGACCACTTAACTGTATTACAACAATTTACAAGGTACCATACACAGTTGCACTATTCTTTTAGTATAATTTATTTGATCTAAAATCAAGATTACAGTTGTTAATATCTATTACATGATTTCTGAAAATTAACTGGAGTTCAGTTACTCAGGTTAGAAAATTTTCATCTTAGATTGTATACTATATAAATATATATACTATATACACCCCTCGTCCACGCTCTCCACTCTCGCATCCCTCCACCATACCCACATCCCTCCTCCATACCCACACCCTCATCCATACCCACACACCCCTCTCCATACCCACACCCCTCCTCCATACCCACACCCCTCCTCTTCATACCCACACCCCCCTCCATACCCACACCCCTCCTCTATACCCACACACCCTCCATACCCACACCCCACATCCCTCCTCCATACTAACACTTCCTACATACCCACCCTCATACCCCACACCCCTCCCTTCATACCCACACCCTCCATACCCACACCCTCCATACCCCATACCCTCCCTTACCCCACTCCCACATCCCTCCTCCATACCAACACCCCCTCCATACCCACAACCATCCTCCATACCCACACCTTTCCTCCATACCCACACCCCTTCTCCATACCCACACGCCTTCTCCATACCCACACTCTTCCTCCATACCCACACCCCTCCTCCATACCCCACATCCCTTCTCCATACACACACCTCTCCTCCATACCCACACTCCACACCCTCCTCCATACCCACATCCCTCCTCCATACCCACACCCTTTCCTCCATACCCACACCCCTCCTCCATACCCACACTCTTCCCTCCATACCCCACCCCCTCCCCCTCCCTCCACATCCCTCCTCCCATACCCACCCCTCCCTCCATACCCACACCCCTCCTCCATACCCCACTCCACACCCACCCTCCATACCCACACCCACACCCCTCCTCCATACCCACACTCCCACACTCCTCCATATCACCTCACACCCCTCCTCCATACCCACACTCCCCACCCCTCCCTTCCCCACACTCCACACCTCCTCCCTTTTACTTTCCTTCTTCCCTTCCTCCCCACCCCTCCTCCATACCCACACTCCACATCCCTCCTCCATACCCACACTCTTCCTCCATACCCCACCCTTCTAAATACCCACATCCCTCCTCCATACCCACACCCCACCTCGATATCCACATCCCTCCTCCACCCACACCCCTCCTCCATACCCACCCCTCCTCCATACACCCCTCCATACCCTTCACCCTCCTCTCCTCCATACCCACACCCCTTCTCCATACCCCACACCTCCTCCAGACCCACACTCCTCAGCCCTCCTCCATACCCACACCCCTCCTCTTCTCCAGACCCACACTCCTCAGCCCTCCTCCATACCCACACCCCTCCTCTTCTCCAGACCCACACTCCTCAGCCCTCCTCCATACCCACATCCCTCCTCCCTATAGCATACCTGGTTGTGCCTAGCTATATATTATATACGTCCATCAGTTCCTTACTTGAATGTGATTGGTGGACTAAAATATCTACTCACCAAATTACAGCCAATAGGAGAAAAGAGCAGCCAGTCAGCACAACACCCCAACTTATGTTTTCCTGTTGGATATTATTCTGCATTCCGTTTTTAAGTATGCGATAATACTGGAAATGTGATGATGGGCGATGTAGTTGCATCTCCCAGCGCTCTAAATAACACAAAAACAACTGCCCCCAGAGACCATACAGGGTTGGCACTCTCAGGGAACCTCCCAGGTGCGGCAGGGAACCTCCTAGAAGTGGCCGGGGCCCTTGGGACGCACCCAGGGGCAGCAGAGGCCCCAGGGACCCACCAAGAGGCAGCTGGTGACCTGGGTCTCAACCAGGTACGGTGGTGCCCCCTGCGACCCTCCCAGGTGCGTCGGGGCCCCTTCCACGGGCGGCTGGGACTCATTGGACCCTCCCAGGGACGGCGGCGCCCCCTGGAATCCTCTCATGGATAGAGGAAGCCCCAGGAACCCTCCCAGAAGCGGCGAGGATACTAAGGGCGTTCCCAAGGGCAGTGGAGGCCTGCGATGCCTTCCCAAGTGTGACAACACCCCTAGGAACCCTTCCAGGGTAGGCGGGACCCGCTGAGACCCATACAGGGAGGGCAGTGAGCCCTGAGACCCTCCAGGGGCAGTGGGGCCCCTTGGGACACTAAAGGGGCTGCACGTCCAGGGGCCCTATAGCACTCCTGGTCGTGCCTAGGTATATATTTTATACGTCCATCAGTTCCTTAAATGTGATTGGTGGACTAAAATATCTACCCACCAAATTACAGCCAATAGGAGAAGAGAGCAGTCAGTCAGCACAACACCCCAACTTATGTTTTCCTGTTGGATATTATTCTCCATTCCGTTTTTAAGTATGCGATAATACTGGAAATGTGATGATGGGCGATGTAGTTGCATCTCCCAGCGTTATAAATAACACAAAAACAAGTTCCCCCAGAGACCATACAGGGCTGGCGCTCTCGGGGAACCTCCAAGGTGCGGCAGGGAACATCCAAGTAGTGGCTGGGGCCATTGGGACCCACCCAAGGGCAGCAGAGGCCCCATGGACCCATCTCAGAGGCAGCTGGTGACCTGGTTCTCACCCAGGTAAGGTGGTGCCCCTTACGACCCTCCCAGGTGCATCGGGGACCCTTCCAAGGGCGGCTTGGACTCATTGGACCCTCCCAGGGACGGCAGCGCCCCCTGAAATAATCACATGGATTGCGGGGACCCCAGGAACCCTCATAGGGGCGGCAGGGCCCCTTCAACCCTCCCAGAAGCGGCGAGGGTACTAAGGATACTCCCAGTGGCGGTGGAGGCCCGCAGTTCCTTTCCAGGTGTGACAGCGCCCCTAGGGACCCTCCCAGGGTCGGCGGGACCCGCTAAGACACGCCTAGGGATGGGAGGGGGCCCTGGGACCACCTAGGGGTGATGAGGGCCCTTGGGACATATCAGGGGCCGCACTTCAAGGGGCCCTATAGCATACCTGGTCGTGCCTTGGTACATATTTTATATGTCCATCAGTTCCTTAAATGTGATTGGTGGACTAAAATATCTACCCACCAAATTTCAGCCAATAGGAGAAGAGAGCAGTCAGTCAGCACAACACCCCAACTTATGTTTTCCTGTTGGATATTATTCTCCATTCCGTTTTTAAGTATGCGATAATACTGGAAATGTGATGATGGGCGATGTAGTTGCATCTCCCAACGCTCTAAATAACAGAAAAACAACTGCCCCCAGAGACCATACAGGGCTGACGCTCTTAGGGAACCACCCACGTGCGACAGGGAACCTCCTAGAAGTGGCCGGAGCCACTTGGGACCCGCCTAGGGGCAGTAGAGGCCCGAGGGACCCACCCAGAGGCAGCCAGGGACCTTGGTCTTATCCAGATAAGGTGGTGCCCCCTGGGACCCTCCAAGTGCGTCGGTGACCCTTCCAAAGGTGGCTGGGACTCATTGGACCCTCCCATGGACGGCGGCCCCCACTGGAATCATCGCATGGATTGCGGGGGCCCCAGGAAACCTCATAGGGGCGGCAGGGCCCCTGCAACATCTCCGAGAAGCGACGATTGTACTAAGGACCCTCCCAGGGGCGGTGGAGGCCCGCAGTACCTTTCCAGGTGTGACAGCGCCCCTAGGGACCCTCCTAGGGTAGGCGGGACCCACTGAGACACTCCCAGGGACGAGAGGGGGCCCTGGGACCCTCCAGGAGCAGTGGGGCTCCTTGGGACACTACAGGGGCTGCACGTCCAGGGGCCCTATAGCATACCTTGTTGTGCCTAGGTATATATTTTATACGTCCATCAGTTCCTTAAATGTGATTGGTGGACTAAAATATCTACCCACCAAATTACAGCCAATAGGAGAAGAGAGCAGTCAGTCAGCACAACTTTTAACTTATGTTTTCCTGTTGTTGGATATTGTTCTCCATTCCGTTTTAAGTATGCGATGTACTGGAAGTGCATTGATGGGTGATATTTGCATCTCCCAACGCTCTAAGCGAAAACAGCACTTTAGAGACCATACAGGGCTGGCGGCTCTTAGGAACCACCCGTGCGACGAGCAGCCTCCTGGAGTGGCCCGACCGCGGGACTGCCTGAGAGCGGCGAGGGCGCAGGACCCACACCCAGAGGCAGCCAGGGACCTTGGTCTTATCCAGATAAGGTGGTGCCCCCTGGGACCCTCCAGGTGCGTCGGTGACCCTTCCAAAGGTGGCTGGGACTCATTGGACCCTCCCATGGACGGCGGCCCCCACTGGAATCTTCGCATGGATTGCGGGGGCCCCAGGAAACCTCATAGGGGCGGCAGGGCCCTTGCAACACTTCCGAGAAGCGACGATTGTACTAAGGACCCTCCCAGGGGCGATGGAGTCCTGCAGTACCTTTCCAGGTGTGACAGCGCCCCTAGGGACCCTCCTTGGGTAGGCGGGACCCACTGAGACACTCCCAGGGACAAGAGGGGGCGCTGGAACCCTCCAGGAGCAGTGGGGCCCCTTGGGACACTACTGGGGCTGCACGTCCAGGGGCCCTATAGCATACCTGGTTGTGCCTAGGTATATATTTTATACGTTCATCAGTTCCTTAAATGTGATTGGTGGACTAAAATATCTACCCACCAAATTACAGCCAATAGGAGAAGAGAGCAGTCAGTCAGCACAACACCCCAACTTATGTTTTCCTGTTGGATATTATTCTCCATTCCGTTGTTAAGTATGCGATAATACTGGAAATGTGATGATGGGCGATGTAGTTGCATCTCCCAACGCTCTAAATAACAGAAAAACAACTGCCCCCAGAGACCATACAGGGCTGACGCTCTTAGGGAACCACCCACGTGCGACAGGGAACCTCCTAGAAGTGGCCGGAGCCACTTGGGACCCGCCTAGGGGCAGTAGAGGCCCGAGGGACCCACCCAGAGGCAGCCAGGGACCTTGGTCTTATCCAGATAAGGTGGTGCCCCCTGGGACCCTCCAAGTGCGTCGGTGACCCTTCCAAAGGTGGCTGGGACTCATTGGACCCTCCCATGGACGGCGGCCCCCACTGGAATCATCGCATGGATTGCGGGGGCCCCAGGAAACCTCATAGGGGCGGCAGGGCCCCTGCAACATCTCCGAGAAGCGACGATTGTAGTAAGGACCCTCCCAGGGGCGGTGGAGGCCCGCAGTACCTTTCCAGGTGTGACAGCGCCCCTAGGGACCCTCCTAGGGTAGGCGGGACCCACTGAGACACTCCCAGGGACGAGAGGGGGCCCTGAGACCCTCCAGGAGCAGTGGGGCTCCTTGGGACACTACAGGGGCTGCACGTCCAGGGGCCCTATAGCATACCTTGTTGTGCCTTGGTATATATTTTATACGTCCATCAGTTCCTTAAATGTGATTGGTGGACTAAAATATCTACCCACCATATTACAGCCAATAGGAGAAGAGAGCAGTCAGTCAGCACAACACCCCAACTTATGTTTTCCTGTTGGATATTATTCTCCATTCCGTTTTTAAGTATGCGATAATACTGGAAATGTGATGATGGGCGATGTAGTTGCATCTCCCAGCGTTATAAATAACACAAAAACAAGTTCCCCCAGAGACCATACAGGGCTGGCGCTCTCGGGGAACCTCCAAGGTGTGGCAGGGAACATCCAAGTAGTGGCTGGGGCCATTGGGACCCACCCAAGGGCAGCAGAGGCCCCATGGACCCATCCCAGAGGCAGCTGGTGACCTGGTTCTCACCCAGGTAAGGTGGTGCCCCCTGCGACCCTCCCAGGTGCATCGGGGACCCTTCCAGGGGCGGCTTGGACTCATTGGACCCTCCTAGGGACGGCAGCGCCCCCTGAAATCATCACATGGATTGCGGGGACCCTAGGAACCCTCATAGGGGCGGCAGGGCCCCTGCTACCCTCCCAGAAGCGGCGAGGGTACTAAGGATCCTGCCAGTGGCGGTGGAGGCCCGCAGTTCCTTTCCAGGTGTGACAGCGCCCCTAGGGACCCTCCCAGGGTCGGCGGGACCCGCTAAGACACGCCTAGGGACGGGAGGGGGCCCTGGGACCACCTAGGGGTGATGAGGGCCATTGGGACATATCAGGGGCCGCACTTCAAGGGGCCCTATAGCATACCTGGTCGTGCCTTGGTACATATTTTATACGTCCATCAGTTCCTTAAATGTGATTGGTGGACTAAAATATCTACCCACCAAATTTCAGCCAATAGGAGAAGAGAGCAGTCAGTCAGCACAACACCCCAACTTATGTTTTCCTGTTGGATATTATTCTCCATTCCGTTTTTAAGTATGCGATAATACTGGAAATGTGATGATGGGCGATGTATTTGCATCTCCCAGCATTATAAATAACACAAAAACAAGTTCCCCCAGAGACCATACAGGGCTGGCGCTCTCAGGGAACCTCCAAGGTGCGGCAGGGAACATCCAAGTAGTGGTTGGGGCCATTGGGACCCACCCAGAGGCAGCAGAGGCCCCATGGACCCAATCCCAGAGGCAGCTGGTGACCTGGTTCTCACCCAGGTAAGGTGGTGCCCCCTGCGACCCTCCCAGGTGCATCGGGGACCCTTCCAAGGGCGGCTTGGACTCATTGGACCCTCCCAGGGACGGCAGCGCCCCCAGAAATCATCACATGGATTGCGGGGGCCCCAGGAACCCTCATAGGGGCGGCAGAGCCCCTGCAACCCTCCCAGAAGCGGCGAGGGTACTAAGGATACTCCCAGGGGCGGTGGAGGCCCACAGTACCTTTCCAGGTGTGACCGCGCCCCTAGGGACCCTCCCAGGGTAGGCGGGACCCGCTAAGACACTCCCAGGGACGGGAGGGGGCCCTGGGACAACCTAGGGGTGGTGGGGGCCCTTGGGACATTCCAGGGGCCCTATAGCATACCTGGTTGTGCCTTGGTACATATTTTATACGTCCATCAGTTCCTTAAATGTGATTGGTGGACTAAAATATCTACCCACCAAATTACAGCCAATAGGAAAAGAGAGCAGTCAGTCAGCACAACACCCCAACTTATGTTTTCCTGTTGGATATTATTCTCCATTCCGTTTTTAAGTATGCGATAATACTGGAAATGTGATGATGGGCGATGTAGTTGCATCTCCCAGCGCTCTAAATAACAGAAAAACAACTGCCCCCAGAGACCATATAGGGCTGACGCTCTTAGGGAACCACCCACGTGCGACCGGGAACGTCCTAGGAGTGGCCAGGGCCACTTGGGACCCACCCAGGGGCAGCAGAGGCCCCATGGACCCACCCAGAGGCAGCCAGGGACGTTGGTCCTATCCAGATAAGGTGATGCCCCCTGGGACCCTCCAGGTGCGTCGGTGACCCTTCCAAAGGCGGCTGGGACTCATTGGACCCTCCCATGGACGGCGGCCCCCCCTGGAATCATTGCATGGATTGCGGGGGCCCCAGGAACCCTCATAGGGGCGGCAGGGCCTCTGCAACCCTCCCAGAAGCGACGATTGTACTAAGGACCCTCCCAGGGGCGGTGTAGGCCCGCAGTACCTTTCCAGGTGTGACAGTGCCCCTGGGGACCCTCCTTGGGTAGGCGGGACCCACTGAGACACTCCTAGGGACGAGAGGGGGCCCTAGGACCCTCCAGGAGCAGTGGGGCCCCTTGGCACACTACAGGGGCTGCACGTCCAGGGGCTCTATAGCATACCTGGTTGTGCCTAGGTATATATTTTATACGTCCATCAGTTCCTTAAATGTGATTGGTGGACTAAAATATCTACCCACCAAATTACAGCCAATAGGAGAAGAGAGCAGTCAGTCAGCACAACACCCCAACTTATGTTTTCCTGTTGGATATATCAGCCCTGTTTTAAGCATGTTATAATACTGAATGGACATACACATCTCCCAGTTAAGAAACACAAAACGTCTCAGAGACTATACAGGCTGAGCCTGGGAACCTCCACAGTGGCAGGGAACATCCAAGGAGGGCTGGGGGCCATTGGACCCCACCCAAGGGCAGCAGAGGCCCCATGGACCCATCCCAGAGGCAGCTGGTGACCTGGTTCTCACCAGGCAAGGTGGTGCCTCTGCGACCCTCCCCAGGTGCATCGGGACCCTTCCACAAGGCCAATTCATTGGACCCTCCAGGATGCAGCGCCCCGAATCATCACATGGGATTGCATTGGTGAAACCCCTGAGAAGTGTGGCAGGCTCCCTGCTACCTCCCCAGAAGTGCGAGGGTACCATGACCCCTCCCGGTAATGTGGAGGCCCACAGTACCTTTCCAGGTGTGACCGCGCCCCTAGGGACCCTCCCAGGGTCGGCGGGACCCGCTAAGACACTCCCAGGAACGGGAGGGGGCCCTGGGACCACCTAGGGGTGGTGGGGGCCCTTGGGACATTCCAGGGGCCCTATAGCATACCTGGTTGTGCCTTGGTACATATTTTATACGTCCATCAGTTCCTTAAATGTGATTGGTGGACTAAAATATCTACCCACTAAATTACAGCCAATAGGAGAAGAGAGCAGTCAGTCAGCACAACACCCCAACTTATGTTTTCCTGTTGGATATTATTCTCCATTCCGTTTTTAAGTATGCGATAATACTGGAAATGTGATGATGGGCGATGTAGTTGCATCTCCCAACGCTCTAAATAACAGAAAAACAACTGCCCCCAGAGACCATACAGGGCTGACGCTCTTAGGGAACCACCCACGTGCGACAGGGAACCTCCTAGGAGTGGCCGGAGCCACTTGGGACCCGCCTAGGGGCAGCAGAGGCCCCATGGACCCACCCAGAGGCAGCCAGGGACCTTGGTCTTATCCAAAATAAGGTGGTGCCCCCTGGGACCCTCCAGGTGCGTCGGTGACCCTTCCAAAGGTGGCTGGGACTCATTGGACCCTCCCATGGACGGCGGCCCCCACTGGAATCATCGCATGGATTGCAGGGGCCCCAGGAAACCTCATAGGGGCGGCAGGGCCCTTGCAACACCTCCGAGAAGCGACGATTGTACTAAGGACCCTCCCAGGGGCGGTGGAGGCCCGCAGTACCTTTCCAGGTGTGACAGCGCCCCTAGGGACCCTCCTTGGGTAGGCGGGACCCACTGAGACACTCCTAGGGACGAGAGGGGGCCCTAGGACCCTCCAGGAGCAGTGGGGCCCCTTGGCACACTACAGGGGCTGCACGTCCAGGGGCTCTATAGCATACCTGGTTGTGCCTAGGTATATATTTTATACGTCCATCAGTTCCTTAAATGTGATTGGTGGACTAAAATATCTACCCACCAAATTACAGCCAATAGGAGAAGAGAGCAGTCAGTCAGCACAACACCCCAACTTATGTTTTCCTGTTGGATATTATTCTCCATTCCGTTGTTAAGTATGCGATAATACTGGAAATGTGATGATGGGCGATGTAGTTGCATCTCCCAACGCTCTAAATAACAGAAAAACAACTGCCCCCAGAGACCATACAGGGCTGGCGCTCTCAGGGAACCTCCAAGGTGCGGCAGGGAATATCCAAATAGTGGCTGGGGCCATTGGGACCCACCCAGGGGCAGCAGAGGCCCCATGGACCCATCCCAGAGGCAGCTGGTGACCTGGTTCTCACCCAGGTAAGGTGGTGCCCCCTGCGACCCTCCCATGTGCATCGGGGACCCTTCCAAGGGCGGCTTGGACTCATTGGACCCTCCCAGGGACGGCAGCGCCCCCTGAAATCATCACATGGATTGCGGGGGCCCGAGGAACCTTCATAGGGGCGGCAGGGCCCCTGCAACCCTCCCAGAAGCGGCGAGGGTACTAAGGATACTCCCAGGGGCGGTGGAGGCCCACAGTACCTTTCCAGGTGCGACCGCGCCCCTAGGGAGCCTCCCAGGGTCGGCGGGACCCGCTAAGACACGGCTAGGGACGGGAGGGGGCCCTGGGACCACCTAGGGGTGGTGAGGGCCCTTGGGACATTCCAGTGGCCGCACTTCAAGGGGCCCTATAGCATACCTGGTCGTGCCTTGGTACATATTTTATATGTCAATCAGGTCCTTAAATGTGATTGGTGGACTAAAATATCTACCCACCAAATTACAGCCAATAGGAGAAGAGAGCAGTCAGTCAGCACAACACCCCAACTTATGTTTTCCTGTTGGATATTATTCTCCATTCCGTTTTTAAGTATGCGATAATACTGGAAATGTGATGATGGGCGATG
>NW_024735313.1:0-10380 GCF_018991925.1 Homarus americanus | reverse complement strand
ATAATAATAATAATAATAATAGTAATAATAATAATAATAATAATAATAATAATAATAATAATAATAATAATAATAATAATAATAATAATAATAATAATAATAATAATAATAATAATAAAAAGAACCATAAAGAAATAAAAAAAAAAGTGAGAAACATATGTATGTTGTGTTGTCAATAGTACGAGAAACAATTGAGACCCTACAATTTAGTGTAAATGAGGCAGAAAGTCAGTTCAGCAACCTGGGACTTGGTCACAATTATTGTGATATCATATGGCAGCAGGATTTACCATTAGACAAAACATTATGCTTCCAATATCTTTCCAGGCGGTGGTATCTCCCTGTTTGGCAGCTGCCTACTACCTACTACCTAATAGGGTGTGTCAATTTAGGGGGTGAACTGGCTAAATTGAAAATCGAGTAATTTGGTAGCAATTTATTGTAGTCTTTAAGCATGCAAAACAATATTCTGGCATAAATTTTTTTTTATAATAAGTCCTACCTACATCAAATGGATTTTTAAATGTACATATTTGTGAATTTATAACATAACCAGCGTTTGCACACATGTTACTGTTTCAAGTTTCAAATTATTATATTTTATCCATATTCATTCATAACCACGCTCTACACTTCGGTTTTGCCACCAGTAGTCTGTCGTTATTTGTGCTTTAGATGAACTTTCTCATTCTCAATTACACACATCTCTCCACACTTTGAGTGTGGGAAGGCCACTTCGGCACCTGCATTGGAGTCTCTTTAAGGTTTCTCAATTCTTGGCTAGTTAGACTTGTTGTCAATGGTGGCTGTAAGACTTCCAAACTCAAGTCAACCAATTCTGACAATTTGGTGGCATTGACGTTTATTGGGGGAACTTTTCTTGAATGAAACGAACAGTCTCCCAACTGGTCGTCATCTATTAGCGTTCCTCTAATCTTTAGAATGACTTCTACAGCCTCGGTTCGGAGATTGGTACATTGACTGCAAAGCATTGCTTGCAAAACTGCTTCTGATCGAGCATACCAAGCGGACCTTCTTGCCACAGGTAACACGATGTCCCTCACTACCTTCCTCTGTGTTCTTACTAGCTGCAATTGAAACAAAAGGTGATTGGGCTCATCCACCCACATAGGATTAAGTTTCACACTAAACCACTGGGGAAGATAAACTCCAATAATAAATTCAACAATTAACCTCAAATTCTTCAGCACTTTGCCCTTCAATTCGTGTTTGGAAATCCAAATCCTGCAGAAACGAAGAGCTGTAGTTAACCAACGGCTGTGACTGACAGGTCCAATCTCCAAGAGAGCCAATGACTGAGGCACTTCTCCTGATCTCATTGCTTGGGCAATACGATAAGCATAGGATTGATCTGTGCTGAGATCTTTGATGACTCCTTCAGACAACGCCGGAAGGGGAGGGCCAACTTCGACCTTTGGAAAGGTTGTATTTATTTCTAGTTGTGTTGCTTCATCCAGCATGATGCCAAGGGGACCTGACCACTTGTTGTTGCTCTTTGTAGGACCATCAAGTTCCTGGATGAGATGACGAAGAGGTAGCTCGCCTGTATGTAAATCACATACAATCCAAACAAGTCTTCTTCCTAGTTTTTTCTCTAAATGCGTCATTACACCCCCCTGCCATCCGGTGTTCACTGCAGTTGAATCTCCACCAACAGCCTGCAGTGAACTGCCAAGTCCTCTCTCCTGAACCCAACATAAAATATGATCAGCAATGACCTCTGCATGTTTCTTCCCTTCTACTTCAGTTTCGGGAGCAAAGTGAAACAAAAACCGACCACCAGGCTCAGAACAGACAGAGTAGTGTTCTTCTTTGATGAGACCTGGAAACTTTCTGTTCACTCCCTCTACTTCTAGCAAAACTTTTGTGTCATCTATTCTTCCATCAAACAAAAGACAGGAGAGCCCTCCCTCGCTTAAATCTTTTTTCATGCTGATCAGATATTTCCTTCATTATTTTTTCTTGTGCTCTTCTAATTTTATTATGATCTATCACCAAAGATACATCCTCTCGGCTGATGAGGCCTGCATCTATCCAAGCGGCAGTTGCAATTTCTGCAGCCTCACGAAGTCCAGCATGGTGGCGAATACTAGCAAAAGCAATGTTTGAAATATTTCTTGTGTTGTATTTCATTTTCTTTGGTAAAGGTTCAGATGGCTCTTTGGAACTATCATCTGATGTTGCTTCCTGTTCATCAGAAGAACTATCAAAGAAGTGATAAACATCTTGACACAGCTCTTCCTCTCTTTGGATGGCTTCTTCACTCTTCATTTTCTTCTTTTGTTCCCTCTCTCGGATTTGTTCTCTCTTCTTGGCATTAGCAATCTGCTTCTTTGTTTCTGAATAATCTATTGAACCCATTTGCATACTTCCTTGGCCTTCTGCCTTTGTCCTCTGTGCCTTTATAAATTCAAGCTCTAAAACAGGGATCTTCTTTTCACGAGGACAACCACAATCAATGTGGGAATTATTTTCTCTCTTACCTGAGTGAGAACAGTTGGATTCAGAACATAATTGTATGGAACACTTGCAGGTCAAAATGTCAAACAGAGTATCAAGTGTGTGCAGAAATTCATTTTTCCTGGCCAAGTTTCCTTTACCAAGTGATGTTTCAACTGCTTTGTGCCATAATTTCGTTAGTTTTAGCTCAATAGTTCGACACTGATTAATCACAGGTGGTTTGAATAGTGCATTAGCTTTTGTCCATTGATGCAGAAGAGGACTATCATGTCATTTATGAGTTCTTTATCTGTATAGTTCCTTCTGTCCTTTGCATTTTTTTCTCGAAGGAGTAACCCTAATCTTAGCATGTCTCTCACTGTTGGAAGTTCTGATACAGGAAGCTCCTTCCCTTTACCAACTAGCAGGCTCAAGTGGGTTGACAACTGACTTCTTGTCTTCAATTTTGACATCTTCACACTATCTGACAAATAGAAAAATATTTCAATGTTTCCTAATTCAATTGTTGTTTCAAAAAATATCAATTTGTTTATCAAAAATGCTGTAACAGAAATAACATAATAATTTCTTAGAACATAATGTTTTATACAATGATATAAGTAACTGCGACAATCAATATGCCCTACTTACAATAATTAAAATGTAGAATTCGTCTGGTAGAGTAGGTGCAAGTGCAATGAGAGCAAACCACCGTCTATGATATCTAGAAGGAGAGTGAGCCAGGCGCCTTATCCTCACGCTTGGTACAAGTCAAAACAAGAATTAAACTGTCCCACACGGAGAGCCTGTTCATGTTCATGTTCTGACATGCATATTGTACACAAGCTATAGAACCATAAAATACTCCATAATCCATATGCTTACATGATATTAGTTAATATCAAGTGAATAATTCTAATCAAGTCTCATTAATTTGTTGAAATACTGATATTTGAAACTTTAAGGTATAATTGATGTAGGTGAGGGTTATTTCAATTCATTTTTGTTTGCTAATCTCAAGTTTAGACATAAAAAGGCACAATATTTTGACTACCAAATTTGATTTTTAACATGTTGACAAAATTGACACACCCTGCTATCTAGCCTCCTTTTAAAACTTTCCAGCGTTCCAGCATTTACTACAAAGTTGCTAAGCTTGTTCCACTCGTCCACCACCTTATTTGTGACCCAGATTCTTCCTATCTCCCTCCTAAACCTAAACTTATCCAACTTAAATCCGTTGCTACGAGTCCTATCTTGCTCGGATATTATAAGAACTTTATCTATATCTCCTTTATTGATTCCTTTCACCCACTTAAATACTTCTATCATATCTCCCCGCACTCTTCGTCTTTCTAGGGAATGCAAGTTTAGTTTCTTTAATCTATCTTGATATGGAAGGTTTCTAAGTCTCGGAATCATTTTCGTCATTCTTCGCTGCACCGACTCCAGTGAATTGATATCCATTCTATAATAAGGGCACCAGAACTGAACAGCATAATCGAGGTGCGGCCTGACTAGCGCAAGATATAGTTGCAATATGACCTACGCACTCTTATTACTTACACTTCTAGATATAAAACCTAATACAGTACTCTGTTTGCCTTATTTCGAATATTAGCACACTGTTTTCTAGGCCGTAAGTCCGGGCTTACAAATACCTCTAAGTCTCTTTCACAAGTCGACTTCTCTAGGTTGATGTTGTTAAGGCTGTATACATTGACAGTATTTGTTCTTCCAATATTAAGTACGCTGCACTTACTGATGTTGAATTTCATTTGCCATTTTTCTGACCACTCCTGCAGTTTATTTAAATCCTCCTGTAGTGCATTTGCATCCTGCCTGAATGAATGTTGGAAAAATGGCACAGAAAAAATGGCAATAGGAAAATATGGAAATGGAATAAAGGCATAATCATCCGACTAAGAAAAAATGGCACATCAATTTTATTGACATGTTTTCGCGAAAATTTTATAACGTTTGTTACTGAAACTAACTTCAAGGTATATCAACGTCATAACATAAAACATTTATTACCTTTAACGAAAACATTCTGCCGTATGTTAGTGAAAACTCGTACATAAATGAATTACAAAATTAAATACGTCACATTGCATATTATTGCTTAAGATTTCCAACGAATGTTATAGCCAGCGCCTTGCACAAACTCTTGGACTGACTTGCGACCAGTTTGGCAGTCCTGGTTGAGGGTATTCAGCCTTGTCTGGAGGTTCTTGTAAACTCGTTTTTGGCACTTCCTGGGTGGCTCACCACGAGATTCTTTGATAACTTACTGGTCAACAGCCCAAATGGTTCACATATGAGATCATGCTCACACAACTAATTTCATATTGCTGAATTCGAATCTGATATTTGTTTTGTTCTATCAGACCAGGTTTTATAAAAAAATCAATAGGTACAAATATTTAATATTCCATCACGTGTCGTGCAAAAGATGAGATTATCTCATGTGACGGCTTTCATGACTAATTTCATATTAATGAATATTAATTGGATGTTTCATTCTACCATCAGACCTACTTTCTTAAAGAATAAAAAAAAAAGTAAATATAGTAACATTATCGCGTCATGCAAGATACAATTTTAAACCTATCACAGATAAGCTCATAAAAAATTGTACCAAAAAACATAAGTTCAAATCCTTTATAATGACAAAATATGAAGTTCTAAAAGTGCTTCTGAACTTTACTCTTTCTCTTGTACAGCTTGCTCTCTTCTCGTTGCAGTGTCCAGCAATAGTCGCCCATTATGTTAGGACTGAATTGTCCCTGATATCTGCTCTCCATTATGGCGATATCTTGATGAAATCTTTCGCCGTGTTCATCACTAACGTCTCCAAGGTTACCTGGGAAAAATTCAATATGAGAGTGGAAAAAATGCAATTTCAAGGACATCCTTGCTCCCAATGCATGATAATTCTGAAGCATGGTTGTTACGATTTCTTTGTAGTTCAATGTTTTGGTGAATTCGCTATCATTAACTAGTATACGAATTTGTGGTCCATTCAAGACACCTGCTTTCAACTTGGCTTCGGAAACCACACCACCTAGTTTCTGAGATAAGTATAGAGTCCCAGCACCGAATTGATCCATAGCTTTGATGAAATTTTTAGCCAAACCGAGCTTTAGATGCAGTGGAGGCAAAAATATCTTTTCTGGATCTACAAGCGGATTGTGAGCACAGTTAAACCTTCCAGGCGCATCTCTTGGTCTTGTCAGCCAATCCTTTCTCACATAGTGCTCTGCATCAGCTCTGCTGTTCCACAAGCACAAAAAGCACATGTGCTTTGTGTAGCCACTCTGAAGGCCCAGTAGTAAACTGATGACTTTGAGATCGCCACATATCTTCCACTGGTGTTTCTCATACTCTATAGTGGCCAACAGAATTTTCATTGTTTCATAGCTCTCAGTCATTTTTGTTGCGTGTGCTATTGGGACAGATGGAAGCCGATTGCCATTGTGTAAAAGAACAGCTTTCAGAGAGTCTTTTCCTGAGTCTATAAACAGCCTCCAATCCTCTGTCTTGTATGTTTCAGACTTGCAGAGTTGTTGCATAAGAGATACTGCGTCCTCTCAATAACAAAGGTTGTTTGCCATCTTGAAAAATGCAGACAGCTGTCTATGTCGGTAACGCGCTGTAGTGATATGCACTCCATCTTCTAGCAGGTTACGCTGCTTTAGTCTGGATCCCAAAACTTCAGCCTTTTCTTTTGACAAGTTTAGGTCCCTGATGAGATCATGAAGCTCTTCTTGAGTAAATAGTTTAGGCCTGGTATTTTCAGAGTCATCCTGGTAGTCGTTTTCCATTGAGGTAGAGGTAGAATCGGAATCACTCAATTCTTGTTCAGTCAGTGGATTTGGGACTGGAAGTTCAGCACTGTGCGGTACTGGTCGGATTGCAGAAGCAATATTGGGGTACTGTACCTTGCCTCGTGTCTTGATTTTTATTCCCTTAATATTTGTGAGACAGAAGTAGCAGTCACTACTGTGGTCTTTAGGTTCACGCCATATCATTGGTACAGCAAACGGCATTCCTGAACTTCGTTTACCACACATCCACTCGCTCAGGTGGTTAACACAAGACTTACAGGCTACATGAGGTGCCCATTTCTTGTCTTGGTCACCCAAATGACATTGAAGTAACTTTTGTAGTTCAGTCGAACAGCTTTTGTGATTGGTTTCTTGAGGCTACCAGGAGTGAAGGCACCACATATGTAGCAAAAACTGTCAGCACCGTTCACACACTTGCGACGTTCCATGTTTTGTTAATTTCAGAGTAATTACAAATCATGCAGGTGTAGATATGCAATATCATGAATCAGCAAACTGAAACAAACAAAAAAGCACAAATCAGGACAAAATAATTGCATAAGTGGAGCCAATGAGCATATACATTACTGTATGAATAGCATGGTACACTAAATATATAGATATGCTGGTTCTGGAAAACTGAGCCTGATACAGCTATACGAATGTCATAATTGAGTTCAGCACATACAATTACACTAGAATCAGACTGTTTTGATCCAGAACCATGAGATTTTTTTTTTATGTTGACCAGTGTAATGTGAGATGATACAACGGCACGGTCAGCTTAGATCCACTGGATGGAACGCCAGATAGTTGGGTGGCTGTGCCCAACCAACCTGGTAGTTACAAGATTAGCGAGATTATCCTAAAATTATATCTTGGGGTTATGAGACGTCACTTGGATTATGCAGTTCAGTTCTGGTCGCCGTACTAGAGAATGAATATAGAATCCCTTGAAAGAATTCAGAGGAGGATGACAAGACTAATCCTGGGCATTAGGAACCTTGAGTACAGAGACATGTTAAAGCATCTTAATCTGCACTCCCTCGAGAGACGTAGCGTGAGTGGCGATATGATCGAATATAAATGGAAGTCGGCTAAACAAAGTTGATATAACAAGTTACCAAACATCATCATTAACTCTAATACGCTGGATAGCTTCAAACATAGGATCGTTAGCTCGTTAGCTCGTTTGTGGTTCGTGAGCTCGAGGTGAAATTTGTTGTACCATTTTTTCCTAGTATGAAAATTTTGCCATTTTTTTCTGTGCCATTTATTCCGAGTAACTCCCTGAATTAATCTGCCGCACTATTTTGGTGCCATCCGCAAACTTGCTTATGTCACTGCTCATCCCAGTATCTAGATCGTTTATGTAGATTATGAACAAGAGTGGCCCAGTACTGACCCCTGGGGAACCACACTGGTTACACAGCCCCACTCAGAATTAACCACATCTACGCTGACCCTCTGTTTTCTATCGGTGAGCCATGATTTTATCCAATTCAAAACTTTCCCCTCGATACCATGAGCCTTAATTTTTCTCAGAAGCCTCTGATGTGGTACTCTGTCAAACGCTTTGCTAAAGTCTAAGTAAATAGCATTGTAATTTTCGTCATTATCTACTACCTCGAAGACTTTCCTAAAACACGTCAGCAGATTTGTTAGACAAGATTTTCCCTTTGCAAATCCATGTTGAGAGTCGTAGATTAATTTGATTTTCTCTCCTGATGTGATCGGATGCTATTTGCTATAATTGATTTAAGAAACTTCCCCACTACTGATGTCAAACTAATCGGCAAATAATTTGAAGCTCATTCTCTGTCTCCATTTTTAAATATGGGTACTACTACATTTGCCTGTTTCCACAAGTCTGGCACAAC
Organism: Homarus americanus; assembly: GCF_018991925.1. Taxonomy (NCBI): domain Eukaryota; kingdom Metazoa; phylum Arthropoda; class Malacostraca; order Decapoda; family Nephropidae; genus Homarus; species Homarus americanus. The sequence goes on along the minus strand of NW_024735313.1, from coordinate 2,210 downwards.
TCCCTTGTCAAATGATTTTGAAAATAAATTTACAAGGGGTCCGCTAATCTATTCCTTACACCCTTTCAAAACTCGAGGGAAAATTTCATCCGGCCACGGGGATTTTGTCTTCTTTAATTTATTTATCTTCTTAAGAACATCCTCTTTTCTGATAGTGATATTCTTTAATTTTCTTCTTCATTTCCCCTAAATATCAGTTCCACCTCTGGCATTTCCTCGTGAATTTCTTCTGTGAAAACTGATAAGAAGTAGCTGTTTAATGTTTTGCTTATTTTCTCACTATTGTCGATCACTTCCCCCTCTCTCTGACTTTAAAGGTCCCACTTTGTCCTTGACGTTTGTCCTATATACCTGGAAAATCAATTGGGATTCACCTTGGATTCACTTGCTATCCTAATTTCGTAGGCCCTCCTTGCCTTCCTAATTTTCATAAGGTCGGAGAACAATTTTATATATATATATATATATATATATATATATATATATATATATATATATATATATATATATATATATATATATATATATATATATATATATGCAAGTACATCACTGTAGGTGCGCGTGATCTAGGTATATGCTGATAACCACAAGGAAAGAAGAAAACACGAAGTCCCCAAGCGCTTTCGTGTAATTCACATCTTCAGGGGTGGGTACAGACTAAAGAGAAGTACAAAACAAGGTGTATATATGCAGAGGAGGGTGAGATCAGGTCCACAATGGTCAGGTATTAGGTAATGACCCTACTAATCTTTAAATAGCACTGCAACGGTCGGTAGTCAGGTCAGAGGGTAAGGTGACAAAACCTTCTCACCTGGTCACAAATCTACTTAATTACAAAATTGTCCAGTTTGTACATGCCATTACTCAAATTCATGTTGAATGCTTCGGTATGTTTAATGAGACTAGATTCTATGATGTTCCTACTATCAATTGAATTACAAGGTAATATTGAGGAGGCATTATCCCAGTCAATGCAATGCTTGTTATCCCTCAAATGAACAAACAGAGCTTTGGATTCCTGGCCTGTCCTAACACTATATTTATGTTGTTTAAGTCTAGTTACAAGATCTTTACCTGTCTGGCCTAAGTAAAACATATTACATTCCTTGCAAGGAACTATATAAATGACACTCTAAAGGGGGAAAATGAAGCCCTCAGGACGGAACTCCTTCAGGTAGGTGTCCTGCCTAGCAGGACACCTGCGAAGGAGGAGCAGGCGTGGAGAGTGGTTGTCTCCAAGGGGACTAGGGTCAGGCTCAGGAAAGCTGACCAGGGTGTGGAGTGTAGTAACCAGGTGCTGCAGGAAGCTGGCGAGGAAGAGAAGAGGCAGGACGGTATGGAGCAAGGAGAGGAAAGGGCAGTTGTACAAACCCTGCCCACAGGTCAGGTCGTGGTAGTTGGGGGACAGCCAGGTGAGGTTTGTAGATAGGGCTTTTTGTGCGAGAGATAGGAAACGTAGGACTAGGGTGCATTTTCCTGGGGCTGGGATAGGGCATGTAGCTGAGAGGTTAGACAGGGTTTTGTCAGGGGAGGGTACCAATCCAGTAGTGTGTCTTAGTGTGGGAGGAAACGACATAGGTAAGGTTAGGATTGAGGAACTTTTCAAGAGTTATAGGGAGGCACTGGGGAAGATTAGAGACAGGGGAGGGATCCCGATAGTATGTGGTGTCTTGCCTAGAAGAGGGGTTGGTCGTGAATGGCTGTCCATGGCAATTGCTATAAATTGCCGACTGGAAAAACATTGTGCAAACAATGGTTGGGCATTCATTGATAGCTGGCAACGATTCTATGGCAACGACTACCTGTACAGTCACGACGGAGTACACTTGTCTCGTGAGGGGGTAAAGACTTTGTCTGCATCCCTGGAGCGTAAAATTGTCACTCCGAAGGGGGGGTTTCGCTAGTAAAGAGAGGTCGGGGAAAGTGGGAGTCAAAAAACAAGCAGGTCCTGGGAAGTAAAATTAGTTGCTCAGGACAAGGGGTAAAACAGGACCAGGGAAGGGTAGGTTTAAATGTATACTATACAAACAGTAGGAGCGTTAGAAATAAAATAGACTTGCTGAGAGCGGTTGTACGTACCGAGAATGTAGACGTCATAGCAATCACTGAAACTTGGATGAATCTGGCGAGCAAAAATTTTTTATCAGAGTACCACATAGAAGGGTACAACCTTTTTCACAAGGACAGGGAAGATAGGAAGGGGGGAG
>NW_024735312.1:402500-451757 GCF_018991925.1 Homarus americanus | reverse complement strand
GTCTTGGTTGTGGTGAGGGTGGAGGAAAGTCTTGGTTGTGATGAGGGTGGAGGAAAGTCTTGGTTGTGGTGAGGGTGGAGGAAAGTCTTGGTTGCGGTGAGGGTGGAGGAAAGTCTTGGTTGTGATGAGGGTGGAGGAAAGTCTTGGTTGCGGTGAGGGTGGAGGAAAGTGGTGGTTTACTCTAGCGTGGTCAGTCTATGAACACAGAGTTAACAATAATGATATAGTTCACTGTGGGGTGTATGGGTGACCTTTACTTAAATATTTTTAGTGGTGGCGCCAGACCTTCAGGAATTTTCATTACTATGCAGAAAAAAAAGTATGACCATTGTCTACCTCTAGGAAAATTGTGGTAACAAATTTAACCCTCGGGGAAAAGTGAAGGTGGGTGCCATATGTCATCAGTGTGAGTGACTCTACGACTGTTCACAGCTGGGTGGCCTTTGGAGTGTTCCGATTGCAAACCAGAGACCCTCAGGACAGGAGGCAAGCGATTGATCCTCTCGGCCACCTCACCCAAACAACTTTTTGGAAAGTCTTTCATAATAGACTGCAGTATATAGTTTTGATAGACGATTTGAATACTATATTTGATGTTATGTATCAAATACAATGGATCGGTTAAAATAATACAGAAATTACGAAATGCCGATAATTTTGAGTTCTGTGACCCAACACCCTATTGGTTATTGTTTCCACGTCCTTGACTCTAATCTTCCTTGACCCCGTGACACTAGGCAACCTCGCCACTGTCATCTCACATGAGTCACACACTCCATTCAGGGCTAAACTGACACCAGTCCTAATGATTTTTTTATGAGTAATACTGCAGGCAGGAGGCGAGTGAACGTTAGCCTGGCGTAGCTTCCACAACAGTATAATTTCAGGCTTGAGGGAAGAGTGAAGAGTTGATCGCCCGTGTTTACTCTGTTATTATGGTATGACCTTAAGTTCTTACCAGCGGTCAGTGGTGTGTAGGACGCTAGAGGTGGGTGGGCAAAACTACTTCAAGGCCTTTATAGATCTATGCACGGATTCTCATAGCTACGCAATAAACTATAGTTCACTCAATCATCAAGATAGCAGCCTAAAAAGTCTCAAAACTTCGTCGACGAGTCTCTTATTTAACTAAACACATCATCCGCATTTAAGGGGAAAAGGCTTACGAGTCTGAGAATTCGGCTCCTTCTACATTACTCTAATTAATGTCGCCTCCTCCCACTGGTTAGTCACCCTTGGAAGATCTTAAACTGTCCGAATTATTTTGCCGTTTCTTTTGGTTGAAAAGTTATTTATACTGCAGGAGACAGCAAGGAATGTAGGGCGCGCAAATGGTCATGTAGAGCTTTTAGAAGCGTCTTTGTGGCTATTAAGAAACTACAGTACTTGTATGTTTGAGTTGGTATCTCACAAACCCGGCAGACACGTGACGCAGCACCAGCCAGGAGTTAAGGAGACTCATTCATCATGATCAAGGTTTATTTTTTATCATAACTCAAAACATTAGTTAAGAACTTTTATATAAATAGGTTAATTAGAGAATTATATAAACCATTTAATTTCCCATTAAAGATTTATGTAAACTGTTTCATGAAAGCATTGCAAGGATAAACTTTCAAGTATGCTCACATGTTTTAATCAGGGTAATCATTTATGGACACCCTGTACAGTATAATCAATTTTATTTGGTTCATTGCAGGACGATCACATTTTGACCATGTTAATTTTAAAAAGCCACAGTTCACCTAGAAATAATATATAAAGAGAGAAAACTAAAATATGTAGTATAATATAGAGCAGCTTAAAAACAGCATGAAGATGGCACAAGAAATAAAATAATCACGGCCAGGGGAGATGGTTGCGTGCAATAGTGGCGTGCGCTTGTAACTGTACTTGACAGTTTTATGAGCCGTGTCCTCCCTCTCCCTCACAAAAAAAGGATAAATGGGTGAATGAATGAAGAACTTGAATGATTTTACAGATAAACTAGAGGAAAAACAAAAATTGACATTAAAAGTGATATATGTACGTTAGTTATATACCATAAATGTCTTTGTTAATCTACCCAGGGTATTTTTTTCACCGAAGAGTAAATCCTGTAAATTTGAGCATATACCGTCGTCAAACCCGGCTAACAGGGTCATTTTTCGAGGGTTAACATTAATAAGGGGCTTATGTAAAAAGGAAGAGGGGGTAAAATAAACGTCGTACGCCCACCAAGCTGCCAAAACTGAATCCCTTTAGCTTGTTTGCGAAAATTACTGGAGGAAAGACTCAAGAGATCCGCCCGTCACCCCATCCCAAATTATCTTACAACAATAAAACTGGCTTGGGCTGACATTAACATGGGTTGAATTTAAAAGACATTTAAAAATACTATACCCATACGACACGCAAAAGAAGTCAAATTAAATAATGGAAGGATAATGGTAGTGTTTGCAAGTCCAGTATTACGCCCTCTTATTAAATAATGGCGTCTGCCCAAGAACACACACACCAGGGAACACTTATTACCATGTATCATCACTGCATATTATTAACACACTGTCTTCAGTTGTCTCTATAACTACGCCTACATATTTTTCCTTATCAACAGTATCTAAGAAAGTATTATTCACAGAATAAGTGCGATTGGGGTTATTGTAACTCACACGTCGTCTTAAATTTTGAAATGTTAAAAAGCATTTACCAGTACATGTGTTTTTGAATGGATGCGACATCATTTTAGCTTGCCGCCATCGCAAAGACCTTTGTGTCGTTAGCAAACTTGATACTGCAGTTCTATGTTTTATGATCGATATCGTTAATGTAGATCACAACGGGGCGAGTCCAAGCATAGACCCGTGTGGTAATCCAGTGAGAACCTATTTCCATTCTGAATAATTACATAGTCCGCAATGTTTTTGTTTTTGTTTTTATGCTCTGGTATTTCTTCTACAGGTGGTATTTTCTCTTGATTACTCCTGGACTTGTGATTTATCCGTCTGGACTTATTCCCTCGCTTCTTTGAATTCTTGAGTTTACTTTTTTTCTACTTCTGTCTCAAGGATTTCCATAAATTTTTGCCACGAATCACATGTGTCTGATTCCTCCTTAACAACATCTTCCCAGTTCACACTCTGTAGTGTATCCTACATGAGCTGGTAAGCCCCACGGTTGAAGTTATAATATTGTTCCTCAACTACTTTATCCCGACTTTCGAAGACTGTTTTCCTCCTCAGCATGTTGTGGTCACTGACCGGAGTTAGTTTTCCCCCGACGTGGACCTCTTCCACCACTGCATCCTCAGTAGGTCAAGACAAAATCGAGAATGTTGCCTCCCCTGTGGGTTTATCGTCACGTGCTGTGTGAGGATTGACTTTTAAATGAGGTCAATTTTGTAACGACACAGCTAGATGCATACGCACGTGCGTTTAGGCTTTTCTCCTCATGCTACCGGTGAATTTTCTCTAAGTTGTCTTGTAAATTATTTTGTAAAGCGAATCATAATCATCCCAGCTAAAACTGTACCCTAGTAAGGCAGCATATCGTGTCCTTGTTGTAGCTGTGTCACATAAGCAAATTTGCGGATGACACCAAAATAGGGCGGCAGATTAATTCAGGGCAGGATGCAAATGCACTACAGGAGAATTTAAAAAAGCTGCAGGAGTGGTCAGAGAACTGGCAAATGAAATTCAACACCAGCAAGTGCAGCGTGCTTAATATTGGTAGAACAACATCAACCTAGAAAGGTCGACTTGTGAAAGAGACTTAGGGGTACTTGTAAGCCCGGACCTACGGCCTAGAAAACAGTGCGTTAATGTTCGAAATAAGGCAAACAGAGTATTAGGTTTTATATCTAGAAGTGTAAGTAATAAAAGTGCAGAGGTCTTATTGCAACTATATATTGCGTTAGTCAGGCCGCACTTCGATTATGCGGCTCAGTTCTGGTGCCCTTATTATAGAATGGATATCAATTCACTGGAGTCAGTGCAGCGAAGAATGACGAAAATGATTCCGGGACTTAGAAACCTTCCATATCAAGATAGGTTAAAGAAACTAAACTTGCATTCCCTAGAAAGACGAAGAGTGCGGGGAGATATGATAGAAGTATTTAAGTGGGTGAAAGGAATCAATAAAGGCGATATAGATAAAGTTCTTATAATATACGAGCAGGATAGGACTCGTAGCAACGGATTTAAGTTGGATAAGTTTAGGTTTAGGAGGGAGATAGGAAGGAACTGGTTCACAAATAGGGTGGTGGACGAGTGGAACAAGCTTAGCAACTTTGCAGTAAGTGCTGAAACGCTGGAGAGTTTTAAAAAGAGGCTAGATAGATTCATGGATGATAGAGAGTGGTAGTAACTCTGGACATGAGCTGCCATGCACAGGCCAACCGGCCTATTGCATACTCCTTATTTTCTTATGTTTTTATGTTCTTATGTAATTGACCTCGGCGGCACAGAAAATTAAATATGGTTTAATTAATTCCAATGTTCTCACTGAGTGACGTGATGATCAAATAGATGTCATAGTCACTGTCCAAGAGGTGTGTGACTGGGTATAATGGCTCAGTCATATCCGGTCACAACTATGTGTCAGTGACAGTGTCACGTAGACAAAAGACCTCCAGCAGTCGAGCTAGTGAACATTATGACTGCTGTTGGTGGAAGAAGGCTGGAAGTAGTATTTTTTTCTGATTCTATACATTTTCCCACGAGTTGTCAAGGAAGAATACTGAGCAGCACCAGACCAGATTGAATTAGTTAAAACAAAAGTAAATTGAGTACTTCATCTTGCTTGGTAAACATAAGTGGTATCACCTCGTCGGTAAAGTTACGTTCGTAAAGATAGTACTGTACGTATTGTAAACAAGAGAAACTGTGTCGTTACCTGCAGGGTATGGAGGGGATGTGTGGGGGTTACTGTTGGAAGAGGTAGGGACGGTAGCAATCTATGTCGGGATAATTTGAAGCGTGGTATGAAAAAAAAATAATTGATTTCAGGAACAGTTAGGATAGAAATAAACGAAGGTAAAGAAATTAATCATAGGAGTAATATATGGACCCCCAGAAGTGACCGTCGCGCGACCAGTTAAGAAGCTGACAGGTAGTAAAAGGGTTAAAAATAAGGCAAGTTAAGTGAACAGAGTTTGAGAGTGAGAATTCATAGATCTAGTTGGAACACGGTAAGAAGTATAGATATGAATAAGGAAGGACCCCAGTGGAAATAAGCCTGGACTGGCTTTCTTGGGATATTGATTTGAATCGAAATGCCTTTTTGTTTTGTCTGAACTGCCTGTATGTACAGTATGTTGAACCAAATTGAATTTGTGTTATTTTTAACCGAATAAACATCTATCTATGCATCATCGCGGAATATAAATCGATTACTAAAGCTTCATGACCCATTTTTTTCTTGGATCTTTGTATTAGATAAAACTGGTAAATTGTTTTATCTTTAGGACCAACATATTCCTCGTCATTTTGTTGAGAAAAAGTAATCTACATTGTTTTACTTAAAGCACATACCGTTTGTAGAGACGATTTATATATATATATATATATATAAATATATATATATATATATATATATATATATATATATATATATACACACACACATCAAGGATTCATTATTAAGTGTACAGGAAGGTTAGTTTGTCTGGCGCGGCGTGTCATGAGTGACGCTGGCCGCCATCTTTGTTGTTTAGGTTGTGTTTGTTTTTAGCGAGATGGCGATCAACCCGAGGAAGGACGGAGGCCCTAATGTCAAATATTATGAGTCTACTGAGACTGTCTCTCAATTCGAGCACGTCAAGACATGGCTAATGAAAAATGCGAAGAAGGTTTGGAAGACTTTTATAGCATATTTACAGAGAAATTCGACAGAAACATTGGTCGCGTTCCACGCCGGGTGCTTTTGTTTGACATACACTTAATAAATTCAATGTTACTAGTGTTGTTTTGTAAAGATATCCGTTACGATTATATGGAAAACTTACAACTATTTCTTTCTTGACTCGTTAATTTCTTATTTGAGCATTACCGGAATGGTATTTTATGAACCATGATGTGTGGTGAGTGAAGGACGGGGCCAACCATCGCTGACATACTCCACTAAGAAACTTAACAAAAGCTATTTAGTTTTGTGATGCAGGTTTTAGTGAGGTGGTGGGTAGGTAAAGGTGTATTTTAGGGTTGCCATAAAAATGATGCTGTATATTATTGGGAATGTCAGTTTGTCCTAACGTAGTGGATATTTTGACGTGGCTGGCTAAGGTCCTAATGACGCTATTTTACCGTGAGTTGATTATACTCCATACTAATTGCACATCTTAGCATGGGCTTAGGGGAGGTGAGGTGAGGTGCGCGGGGTCTGGCTGGATACTCGCCTCACCGCACTTGACTGAACCACCCGAGATATAATTGAACGTAATGAATCATAGTAAGCTTGCTTTTTTTTTTTTTTTTTATAAATTTTACAATTTACATATATACTGTATACATATTACATATTAACATTTGTAAACTTGCTATTTGATATAAAAAAGGTGAGGTTTGTTGCCTTAGCATTATAAATAAAGGTTATTGTTCGGTCCAGCACATCTTCAAATAGCATAAAAGCGCTTACTTTTAGGCAATTTCAACCTCATACTGTATATACATTCCTCAATCCTTGAAGCCTCTAGATCTAAACAAAATACATCAGAAATCAAACATCTCGTGAAAATATTTAAGGGTGTGCTAAAACGAATAATTACCTAAATATATTATCCACAAATAATTCTATATAAGTAATCACAATAAAATAATTATTTCTATACGTAAGTGCGAGTAGAGCACCAAATTTTTCTTTATGCTCAAAAGGAAACGTTTATACATCACTTTATACCTTTGTTATTTCATGTGATTGCAATATTATCTTTATTCTCTTATAAAGCATGCATGGTTAGTAAAAATAGTTACAGAAGAAAAGTTGCTAGGTAATAGTGGTGTAAATTGTGTGTTCTGATGTGTGTGTCCAGGCCAAGGGCAGATTATTCATTTTTCCCTCTTGAGCACGAAAGATAATTGTACATATTGAGTCATAGAGAACTTACTATTGGAGATAAAAAGGTCGGGTTTGTTGCATTAGCATTGTAAATACATTATTTACAAATAGTTTTCTTTAGGTAATCACAATAAAATGATTAAATCAACATGTAAGTTTAACACAAATTGTAGTGCGAGGCTGCCACCCAAGCTCCCAATTCCAAATATTCCTCACTCAAAATTTCTATATTTAAAAAGAAAAAAAGATGTGTTTATAACTATTATTTTTGAAATTCAAATGCAATAATAACTATAAATTATTGGTTAAATGTAATGCTTAAAAATATTTATATATATTTTTTAATGAAAATAAATGAATTTCTGTACAGCCTGTACTTACATGTTGTTAGATGTTGGAGCACTTGGTGATGCCCCCCCTTCCCGCCCTTTCCCCTCTTCCTCCATGCCCCACAGTGCCGTATTTAGCCTGAACAAGGCGACTAAATCAAGTTTTAATGGGAGTACTGGTCATGAGTAGTGCACATTTGTGAGGGATATGAGCTGTCATGAGGTAAGGCATGCTGTGATGGCTGAGATACCACACATGCAACACACTGTTTTCTTTTAGGCACAATGATATGCCGGGCGGTTCCTTTTGCACTCGGGCTGCTTGTTGAAGGGTCAGACAAACTATCACTTGTGCTTTTAATGTTTTCTCACCCCTCTACCTTTACCATGCAACATGAGGCATGGTTCAAAACTATCACGACACTGTTATCAATAAATGAAATCGCTGTGATGAACGATAAATCAGCACAAGCCACGAGAAAATGGTGGGAAATGTGGGTCAAGGTTACGTCCTCTGCTGTGTGGTCACTCACATAACCTAAGAGGTCATCTACGTAGGTGCCAGATCACACCGACGTTACCAAATATCTTGCATATCTAGCATTCATGAGAAAACATAAAATTGTTTTATTGCAATTTTTGAGTTCATATGCAAATTTGCATATGAAAACCCCAAGAGTGTTAACTGTCTACTGGACAACCTTTCACCTTAAAGAATAAGGTACTGGATACAGGTATGGCAACCGTATATGAAACACCTGTGTCTATGGCAGCCTAATGTGCATGCGTGATGGGCAAACTATACTGTACAATGGTAGTTACTAAGATGGCTTCTTTGTAACTAACCTTTCCATTAACAACACAGTCTGTCAATACGGCTGCTGTACCCATATCCGGTGTGATTTTTGGCATACGGCTGCTGTACCTATATCCACTATGAAAAAATAAATACTGTACTGGTAACGATTCATTTTATGCCATAACGAGAAATTCATTACAAAAAATGGGACTTTCTTTTGTATTTTTTCCTCTTGTAAATGAATGACTTTCATTTCCATGGGAAATGCACATTAATGGGGATATAACCCCTACACTAGCAATGACTTTGATTTCTTTCAAAGTGGACAGGCCTTTGAAGGTGAGGGAAAATGAGGGGTTAAAACACACACAAAAACACCAAGTAAAACTTTGAAAACCTTACCTAACCTAGGAAGGTCCTAATACAGCCCTACCCATAAAGAGCTTACCTTATTTAACCGATGGCAGAAGTAAAGGTGAATCTATTTATGTTTATTCATGTTTTCGGTGTTTCGTCATTGATTCTCTTCTTGTTTTTGGTGCTTAGGTTATGAGGAAGGCAGAACTCGACTGAATATGTCTACATAAAAATTCTTTGCACGTCTGAATGTCCAGAGATTTGAACTGTCCTCTTGATTGGTCAAAGACCGTGTGAAACTCACGTAAAATTTATTTGAAAATAAAATCCTGCAAAATTTTGTTTAGTGAGCTTAAAATCTATCAGTATTGTTGTATCTTGGTCCTGTGTAGATCATGTCCACCAAACATGATTGGTCGTGTACAAAACCAGATTCCTCAAATAAATTTTTGTGTATCCATCACCCAAAAATAGTGAGATTTTGGGTAATGTCATTAATAAAATAGGTTCCAAAGGTTGAGTTTTTATTCATTTATTTTTAACTAGGTGTGCACTCATTTTCCCTCGTCTTCAAAGCTCTGCCCATTATGGAAGATTTGTCATTGCTAGTGCTAAAAGAGTTATATCTCCATAAATATGTATTTCCCACAGAAATAGAGGCAATGCATTTATATTAAAAAGAAAAAAAAAAAAAAAATTTCTTCAATTTCTTATTATGGCATAAAATAAATCTCTGCCATAATACTTTCTTGGTAATCTTTTATTTAACAGGTGTAAAATCACGAGCACCTTTGTTGACATTTGGTGAGACTGGGAATTTTCTTAAGTACCAGGTACTGCTGTACAATATATACATTATAGAATTCATGATTCTTAGAATGAACTAAACTAATCTACCTAACCTGGTAAATTTTTGCTTGTTGCCAGTACGTGTATATGAAATTAAAGTTGAAACTATGTTTTTCCGATCGTTTCTGATGTGTTATGAAAGAATTTTACTTTCATTTCTGGTGCAAATCAATATTTTCCGAGATAAGCCCCCCTCCCATCTCAGAATCTAGAGATTTGCTCTAAAAATCAAGGTGAAAAGTGTTCAAAACACCATCGAAAAACAGTTTTGAATCTAACCTAACCTAACCGAGGGAGCTACACAGTTGTTCGGTGTTCTGGGTGAGTACCACCACATATGAACATGCATAATAAAATATTAAATATCTTACTTAAATGTAATTTGCACCAGAAATGGCATTGAAGTAAGGTGTCTTAGAATTGTCAAAATTACCGATTACGACTATAAAATTCACGAAATTTGTTTAGTGGCAACAAGTGAAATAATCAGAAAAAATTTATTAAAATCGTGAGTGTACCTTCAAGTCCATGCTTTATTAATAAAGTAATAAAGCACAGACTTGAGGTGTAGACTCACATTTTTAATAAATTTGTTTCTGATTATTTGTGAGAGGATTTCCAATTATTATTTATTTGTATGTGTTTTGTGTGTGTGTATGTACACACACACACACACACACATTTACAATACTACAGATAAAGGAAATTACTTTCTCTAACAAATGGCTCCCTGTCCCAGCAGCAAAAATGCCGGCAACTTTAAAACTACCCGCAGACATTCTTGGGTACATCCATGGTGTCATCCGCAAATAATAGAGGACCACGAAATAAAAATCCGCAAACTTGGGGGCCCCCTGTACTGTACAAGATGAAATTTTTGTCTTTCAAATTTGTCAGTTACTACCATTTTTTTTTTTCCGATTTCATATGTGCTTTGTGTCTTACTGTATTTGTATTAATCTAGTTTTGTATTTGCAGTATGTGCAGGCAGATCCTCCAAACAACAAAGGGCTGTCACAGCTGGTGGTGCAGCTGTTGCAGTTCATGGAAGATAATTTTGGTCCAAAGGCCAGTAAGGCTCCTATGACTAAATTGCCGGTAAGTAAGATATTTACTAAATTTAATCCAGAACTTATTAACTTCCTTGTTCATCTTTTTTTTTATTGTCAAGTGTGGAGGGTGGGGGCTGTCTGTTTTGTAACTGCATCTTAAGTACAGTACAGTACATTACTTTACTAGTCTATTATAAGATATAAACAGCCTCAACAAAGAATACAGTACCATCAAACAGCAGTGTGTTTATATACTGTCTACAACACTAGAAATTTTGAAAATCAGGACAGACAAGTGCATGGAAGAGGTCTTTTCACTCTGAAGCATGGGACCCAAATTTCTGACTAAGAGTTCCAGCATGGTGATGTATGTTCAGAGTTCATCCCATTCTTCTAAGTGACACATTATTTCAAAATAATCATCTTGTTCAACTGAACAAGTAGCTGTTTAATGCAGCAATTTACATTTATCCAGGTGGATGATGTTCTTGTCTCTAATATACAAAGCCCTTGAACAAAGCAGAATCAGCTCGTGGGTGTTATATATTTCTTTTTTCCCTAGAATTGGATTTAGTATTTAAAGCTTTGATTTTTAAGTTGTCCCAAAGTTCATTATTGCCTTGTAGCACTGTATATTTTATCCCATTTTGTTATTTTTAGCTGAATAATCTATGAAATTTTAAGGTGTAATACATAATATTAAAACTTGTTGCAGATGAAATACTTCCTGGACTTTAAAACTGGTGGTGGACTGTGTCACATACTGAGTACAGTGTACAAATTCAAGAGCGACCAGGGTTGGCGCAGGTTTGACTTCCAGGTGTGTACTCTATGTCTATACAGTATTTAAGGAACATTGGAGGTTAATGATGTAATTTTGAAGGTATCTGCCCTTTTGAAAGAAGGGCATCTAAAGTTGTAAAGATGGATTCAATTTTTTTTAGTGAAATTTGTAGTTTTGGTGAAAATGTCTACTGTATTTTAATTAAATACTTTAAGTATGATTAGACAATTTGCAATAAGATAGTCACACATAATTTTGAAATGTATTTGTGGAGCAACTGGAGAGAAAGAAAAAATTTATTTTAATTGACAATGGAAGATGTTTTCATAGCTTCAGTGGTATTGACAGCCATTGCTCAGTAAGGAGAACTACTTAACAATAAGGTACTGTACAGTACAGTAGTATGTTTTTGTAAAAAATGAGGTTTTGTGTGAAGTTTTGTTTGTGTGAACGATGTAAGGTTATGTAAGTGAGTTTGTGTAAAAGTGTGATTTGTGGGGAACAGTGTGTTTGTTCATAAAAGATTTTGTATGTACGGTATGCGTGTGTGTGTTAGAGAAAGAATTCCAGAGACTGTAAATGTATATCAGGACATGTGTGTAATGGTCCATCTGACCTATGAGACCCAAGTCACTTCCACTCTCCTCAGGTTAGAGTACTGTATACGTAATGTTTTTTAATAGACATATGAGGTGACAATTGATTCCCCCAAATCTAAAGGTAAGTCTCTGATATTTATCAAAGCCTTTAATATCTTTTCAGTCTCCGTCCCGAAAAGATGCCAATGTTGAGCTCTTCCGTGAGATTGAGAAGAGTTTGCTCTCTAATAAGTGTTGGAGCAAACCAACTGTCTTCATTCATGGTGAAGTAGATAAAGAACTGCGAAATGAACTCAAAGATATTGTCAAGCGACATGATGGAAAGATTGTTGGTAAGTAATTTGTATGATTTTATTATAGAAATTGAATCTTGCTACTTATCTTTTATTATCTGAACTATTTTTTAATTTAGTACAGTAAAACCTCGAAAAATCGGACTACAATATGTCGGAATTCACTTTTTTCGGACTTTGAGATGCTCTGGTCACCAGAAATACTAAAAAACAAAAACACGTTTTAAGAAATGGGGAAGATTAATAAAAAATCTTATGAAATGACCAACACTTACTGGATACTGTACAGTGGTCTAATCAGATTTGCTATAGGCCTACTGAGAACTAAGACATTTGAGTACCGTATATACTCGTGTATAGTTTGAGTTTTTAAGACCAAATTTTTAGGCAAAATATTGGGGGTCGTCCTATACATGCGTAATAGTTTTGTTAGGTTGAACCCGTGCATGATGGGAAGGGCGAGGAGCAACTTTTAGCTTCAGACATGAAAAATATTTACCATTTACTGCCAGTAAACAATGGAAACGTAAAATATGTACCAATTAGTAATGAAAAGTTGTGCAGTTCCTTCAGTAAATGAAGCTCACCAACTTACAATAGGCTAAATTACCTTACAACGTGCTTTCAGTAGTCTATGTTGAAGTTCTTAGCACAGGCTAACTTATCATATACGGTATCACAGTTCTCATTGATCTACAAAAAATACCGGTAATAAAAACCTTTTCGATATTTCACACTTAATATAATACCCGGTAATCTACTTCAACCTCCTATTGTTTACAACGACGCATCACGCACCACCAGCTGTATCAGCTAGACGGTACACGTGTTTTTCGAATCGTTTTCAGTTAAAAAACTGTTACATCACATGTATATTTTACCTTAACTGTGCCTGAATGAATATATTCTCGGAAATAAATAGTAGTTTTGCTGAAACGTGATATATTTTAATGTAAAATAGGATAAAATACATGACGAAAACAAAAGATTTTACCTAACCTTCCGATGTTCAAGAGAAGTTACTCGTTTTTTAATAGTTTTTGGTTAAAATATTGTTATATTACAATGGTATTCTATTCATACTGTGCTTGATATAATGCATTCACGGAAATGTAATATTTTTGCTGAAATGACGTACGTATTACAGTGGAAAGTGGGATAAAATCGTGACGAAAACAATGACTTTCGCTTTCTTTCGTTCAAAAGATGTTACCGTAATCGCTTTTCGAATGGTTTTCAGTTAAAAAACTGTTGTATTACGATAATATTCTATCCTAATTGACTTGAATAAATACTACGATACCATATTTCTGAATATTTTCATTAAAATCCATCAAAATCATTTTCCTTGTCATCGTCTGCAGCACCAAACAGCTTCTCCCAGTCCTCTCCTTGAACAGGGCTAGAGGGTACGTGTTTTTCGAATCGTTTTCAGTTAAAAAACTATTACATCACACGTATATTTTACCTAAACTGCGCCTGAATGAATATATTCTCGGAAATAAAAGTAGTTTTGCTGAAACGTGATGTATTTCAATGTAAAATAGGATAAAATACATGACGAAAACAAAAGACTTTACCTAAGCTTCTGTTCTTGAGATGTTACTCGTTTTTTTAATAGTTTTCGGTTAAAATTCTGTTATATTACAATGATATTCTATTCATACTGTGCTTGATATAATACATTCACGGAAATGTAATATTTTTGCTGAAATTACGTACGTCTTAAAGTGGAAAGTGGGATAAAATCGTGACGAAAACAATGACTTTCGCTTTCTTTCGTTCAAAAGATGTTACCGTAATCGCTTTTCGAATGGTTTAGTTAAGAAACTGTTGTATTACAATAATAAGATGCCCTCCTAATTGACTTGAATTAATACTTGAATGGAAATATACAATATTTTTGTTGAAACTACCCGCGTTTCAATGTAAAGTGTCGTAATAACAAATGGTAAACAATTTGTCTTCGGCACTCGTGTTTCATGCACGGCGAGCCTCAGTTTATAGGACGTAGAGCGTTTATATTGAAGGTTTTGTTGTTCCATTATCCTCAAAAACGTGGGTCGAACTATAAATGAGGAATATCGTAAATTAACGATTTCTTGGTCGAAAAATCAGGGTCGACCTATAAACGAGGGGGGGTTATAGACGAGTATATACGGTATGTATGCAGGCTGGGGCTGAACAGGTGTTGCTGTATTTGTCAGGTTTATTTATTTATTGATTCAGTATTATATTCTCATATGATTGGCCTCTTATGGTTTATGGTTCATCATGATTATTATAACATCTTCAGTAATAGAGAAAAAATCAATACTGTATGTAATTTGTAATATGACTTGAAAATAAAAGGATAAGCTTTCAGCAGACCAGCTTACAACAGGGGTCACTATAACACACTGTATTGTATGTGCTGTGAAGATACCTTCTTAAAAATATTAGTAACTACCTTTGAGTGTTATATGATGGCTTAGTTTGGCTACTTATACACTTAGACAAATGATTAATGAATAAACCAGGGTTGAAAAGCTGCCTGGCAACTAAAGATGACTTGTTGGCAACTCCCTGAAATTTCATTTGGTCTATTTTCTTTTCATTTCTTGCCATTATATTCACAATCAAATTTAATGCTTATTTATTTAAACGTTTACCAATAATTAAATTTTTGTTGTTTAATAATGTGATTGATAGTCAGAGAGAGAAAACATTAATGATGCTGGCTGATATAATAAACATGCATTGTAATACAAGTTCATCATATTAATAATTTGACAAGCCCACAATATTCTCAGGGTGTGCTTTTGCAGTACTTGTTTGCAATCAATTTGTTTTCTTCAATTTACAATAAACTTAACCATTTTAGGATCTCACAGAAAAGAGAATTGCATCATATCAGGTGACAGGATTAGTGACACTGGTAGCTCCTCATATTCCCATATAAGGAAAGCAGAGCTACCAAGGTGTAGCCAGATATACTGTTCAACACCAAAGAGGTAAAAGTAATTATGGTCTGACTGTACTGTATACTGTATGTCCACTCAAATCCCACTAATTTAACAACTAAGGAGCTCTTACTTGTCGAATTACCCAGAGGATCTGAATTAAATAGTGTTTAAATTTGGTTGTGAGATTTAAACACATTGTTGTGATGCAGTACTGTTTTTTTTGTATTTTTTTTTTTTTTTAGCAACTCAGGTGGGTAATTCAGCCAGTACAAAAAACAACCCAGTTCACTTATTTCACTTTTACCTGTGGTACTACTATTTTATACTGTATTCACATACACATAAAATGAAATGAAGATGCAATTACCAGACATATTTGAATAAAAGCAATTATAAAAGATTTAAAGTTGTAATTTCTTAATGATGTAAATACAGGGACTATTAGTGTGCATACCCTATGTAAGCCCGGTGCAGCAGTACACTACTGTATGTGTCTAAAAAGAACAACACACTCCATTTACCAATGTGTAGTGTATGAATTTATATTTGAATATGATTATATCAAATTGGTTTGTATTGAAAATAATAATTTATGAAAGTAAACCCTCTCAATAAGAGACTTCTCTGTACCAAATATTCCCAATAATGGCTGTCCTTTTGTCTGATATAATTAACAGACTTGACTAGTAAGATCTGGTACAATATTGGAAACATTGTCCGCTGTTTACCATGTGGTCAATTGGTGCATGTTTGAACTTGCTAAACTCAGTGTGGCTGACAGTGTTTACAGTACAATGCCAAATACCACACTGAATTTCACTTATATCACTGTCACTATGTATGGGATGGTCATTCTTGTCCCTAGAATCAAGTATAAGGGTGTCAATTTCATCCTATATGGGTACTGCACACTGGCGGTGCAGTACATTTTGACTTACCATTACTATTGGGCAAGAGGCTTGCACTACCTTGGTGCAGTTGCCAGTAACCTCCACAAAGATAGGAAGTTTAAATTAGGTCCTCAAGAAATATATTGCAACAGTTGTGGGATACAGGCAAGTCCTGAGATTCGACTTTTGGGGTTCGTCCAACTCATCTTATTTACCATTATCAATAACTACCTGTTACCCCAGTTTTGACCAGCAAACTCGCTAATTATAGTAGAGTGTGTTTTATGCAGTTGAGATACCTGTACAGTACTAGGCATGTCTGTTTGTCCACGGTGTCGTTTTCATTCTGTTCCCAGGAGTACAATACGTAGTTATTTATAGTGGCAGTATACATTGACTTATATTGCAAAATTTCTACCTTAAATCTAAGTCATTCACTGAATTCATCATGGCCAGTAATAAGAGAAAGTGTGATGATGTTGGTAGTGCTAAAAAGATAGCTCATACAAACCATAGTTTTGAGATAAAAATAGATACCTGTATGATAAAGGGAATTGAAAGTAGTGAATCACATGTCTACATTGCACAATCTCTGGGATTAACTCCAGTCCATTTAAGTTTTGTCACAGAAGATGTCTGGTAAGTACCATATCAATGTTTTCTCCATACAGTAATACATTATTTGTTCCAAGTCTGGGGGAGTTCAGAATGCATTAATCATAATTACATTATTTCGTATGGGGAAAATTAATTCAACACACGATAGTTTGAGGAATGGCTTAGGGTTAAATCTCGGGACTTACCTTTACTGTATGTTCAGAACGGTATGATCCTCCATTCCTTAACTGTTGGGGGAGATTCATTCATATAGCCAGGTGTTTATAAGTCGGATGTTCATAGCTCGGGGACTCATTACTTTGGATAACCCTTGTTTTTTTCACTTTTGAAAATGAATAAGATTAAAGAAATTTCTTAATTTTACCTGACAGATGAGGAAGAAGAAGCATCTCACGTTGTATATGATGAGCAGGATCCACTAGACGATGAATTTGCTAGGGCTGTGATGCGTCGTGACCGACAGACACTGTTCCATTTTTACTACATGCCTGATTCTTATGACTCATGGGCACCAGCTGTAGAATTGGATTATGACACTCCTGAATCGCCACAGTTTTATGATGGCCAGTGGAAGGTTAGTTCATAGACATCATTTTATACCATTTCTAAATAAATTGATGAGATGAGAGGTAGTTATTATGAAGGATTATGGGAATGTTATTTATATGAGATGAGGTTAACTAAAATAACATGCAGTATTTGAGTGAGGTGAAGAATAAAATGATACAGATTGACATAAATTAATAAATTATTATAGAGGTTGTTCACTATTATTCTACCAAGTAAATATACCATGTACTGTACTTTGATATTAAATAAATATTATAAATTTAATTTTCAACAATAATAAGTGAATGATAACAAAAATTTATGAAAAAATCAAAGCCATTAACATATCTTAGGGTGGATTTATTATTTTGTGACTAAAATGTTCCTAGTTTGTTATTGCTAGCAAAGTACAGTGTCTTGTTCATGGTATAAAATGTAAATATAAAAAATCTTTCACTTCAGGTGTGTGCCAATTGGCTGCAAGATTTAGAATCATACAATGAATGGATGAATGAGGAAGATTATGAGGTTGATGACAGTGGTACTAAGAAAAAACATCGTGGTTGCCTGAGTGTTGATGACACAATGGGCCTCAGTGATCCTGATAAAAAGAAGAAAGCCAAGAAAAGACCACGATCACCCCCATCACCCCGTTCTAAGAGGAAAGGGTAAGGTTTGAGTAAAAGTATTCAATACTCACAAAACTATTGTCTGTGCCCAGAATTAAAGTTTTGTGTAATTTTGTAAAGGATTTTCCCCACCAGGGTTCGGTATTAATTTTTCACTTACTCATCCAGTCAGGCGAGTAGATTTGATAATTCCTTGTCTCCTTTATCATTCTATCCACATCATCATTCCTCCACCATGTTATTACCCGCCTTGCTGGACCCTTCATCTAGCCACACTTAACAGAACATCTTTTTGATGGGGCCTAGCATCCTGGTACATTATTATGTAATGTATAATGGAAGTCTGTGGGAAAATTGGTTTCAGGTTACAGACAACGAAAGAAGTCCTCAAATAGGCGTGTCCATACTTGGGAAATTATTTTACCCGTTAGCTCCGTCATGTTGTTGTTATTCCCACGTGATCAAAATGTTAACAACAAATGACATTTTCTTACGTTTTTAAAATCACAAAATTAAACATAATACCGTAATGAGTAATCTTGGGAAGAAGAGTAATAATTACTTCATAATAATTTTAGCTTTATATTTTAAGTAAAAATTATTATATTTTTGTAACTATTTGTAGTATCAATTATAGATCTTGAGTTGACTCCGGTAAGTTGTCATTGTAGATGGTCTGTACCGTTTGACAAACAGCCAACGACGATGCCGACGATTTTTTTTAAAAAGTTGAAGGTAATGAAAAAGTTGACAATAGAAATGCTTGTGTGACACCGTCTTAACTATATGAAAAAGAAATTCAGTAGAATCACTTGTATTAACTCAGAATTTATGTATCTGGGATAGATTTTTCCAGTTGACCAGGTAACTTTTGTTGTCTGCAAAAACTCTAGGGAATATTAGGCAGCTTCCATTTTCATATTGAAGTGATGATAGTTGGGATATGTTCATGCATTGTAATAAAAAAGATTTTTTATACTGTAAATTGTTAAAAGCTTCAATATAATCCATTGTAAATACACAAGAGATTTCACACAATAACAACAGCAGTGTGTGGACATGGGTGACAAACAATATGTTGACTCCACAAAGAGTGAAAAGGTGCTGCTCCTCACATAAGTGGTGGGAGTATGTGCCCCTATTCCACTCATGGATGTGTATTATTACACTGTTCAGAACTTTTAAATTAGTAACGTTTCATTTTTATATTTGCAGATCACGCAACACGACGACACCAGGCAAACCCGTTAAAAAGACTAAAATGGAAGAAGAAGAAGAAGATCTAACTAGGGACATGGAGGACCCAGCTCCTGAGCCAGCTGTCACAGAGGTCACAACCGGTTCCAAAATACAGCCTAGTAAAGGAGGAAATTACATGGACCTTGATGAGGAGGCTGCAGAGAAGACAGAAAAAACTGAAGGACCGGTAAATAATGAACTCCCTTTTGGTTCTATGCATATCAGTTCTTTTATTTTTAGGTCATCCCCTGTCTTACTTGTATGATCATTTAACTTGAATTAAAACTTGCAGGGATCTAACAGAATTAATCTACTTACTAACTTCTGTATTTCATAAATTGGAAGTTATAAAGTATGGCTTAAGGGAAGGAATGGCTGTATGTTTCAGGGCTGTTTACCATATTGTGTGTCATTGTAATATGGTGCCTAGTGAGATGAGTGTAATGATTTGTTGAGAATGTAGTACCCATTTAGATGAATTTAATGATTATTAGAAACTTGTAAGTATTTTAGGAGTTTGACTAAAATGAAAGAAACTGGTGATAAATTAATTGCTCTTAGATAATTAAAATGGAGAATGAGATGGTACTCCTTAATTAATCTTTCATATGTGTAAATGGAGTACCAAAACAGAACACATGTGTTTCAGTAATTAGAGAGAATGAATGTGAGAGGGTATGAAGAAAAGAGAGTGTGTGAGTTTGGTCCTGATTCTGACCACCCTGAACAAAGCATAGAAAAGATTGTAAGAGTGAATTAATGGTCCTGGTGTGTATGTTTTCATTCTTATAAAGAATTTTTAATTAGAAGATAACGCAAAAATGTATTGTTGACTTATAAGCGAGATGATTAAAGATGGCAGTGAAGATTACTTAACCCTTAAACTGGGATATTCCTAATGTAAGTCTACTTGTACGATTATGACTTTATCGTATGAGAACAGCCGTTTTGAGCAGTAATGAAGTGCATCACATGTCCCAGTAGCTCAGCCCCACATGCTTATTGAAACACTCCACCACGGCTGAACTACCTTATACCATAAAGACCCCGAGTACTGGACTAATTGAGCCACGGCGATGATGTTACTCAGATGGAATCTGTTATTTGGACATCCATATCAGCATGGAGGCACAACTGTTCAAAACAACAGCCAGCATATTATACTAACAAAGATTGGCTTATTTAAGCTCATGATAAATTAGTTCAGGTAAAGTAATTATACTTACGATATACTTTCAGCAAATTCAGTTGTTTTTTATTTAAAGTGTTAATTGGTGTAGGTAAAGTTCTAGATTCTAGAAGGTTTTAGAGCCCCAAAGACTTTTGAAGGTTCTGGAGACCTGATGTACTGTACTTGTGTATGTGGCATGGGTGGCCTTATGCAGTGTGAGATAAAGTGGATGATGTGGGTGTATAAAGTATATCGTAAATACGAAGTCTGTCCAAAAAGAAAGCAAACCTTTAAAAAAAACAAATTTTTTGCTTTACTTACAACTTAATCAGACTTGTCTCCTTCAAAGTACTCCCCTCTACTGTTGATACACCGCTCCCAACGTTTTTTCCAGTTCTGCAATGCGTCCTGGAACGTGTTATGCGGGATGGTGCGAAGGTCTCGTAGCGAATTTTCTTCTTTCTCTTCTATCGTCTGAAATCGGCGACCTTTCAGGGTGGATCTTAACTTTGGGAACAAAAAAAAGTCCGCAGGGGCCAAATCCGGAGAGTAGGGCGGCTGGGGGATGATAGTGGTCTCGTGCTTCAAAAAGTCACAGATACGGAGCGACGCGTGAGCAGGTGCATTGTCATGGTGCAACATCCAGGTCTTGTTTGTCCACGCCTCAGGCCTCTTCCTTTGCACTGCCTCCCACAAACGCTTCAGGACCTCCAAGTAAAACTCTTTATTGACTGTCTGACCACGTGGAACAAACTCATGATGAATGACGCCCTTCCTATCAAAAAAGACGATCAACATCACCTCCACATTTGAGCGACTCTGATGTACAGATTTGGAATCGTCTTCGGTGGATGCTCTTCCCCTTTTGAAACACTGGTACCACACGTGACATTGCGTACGGCTCAAACAATCCTCCCCATAAGCCTGTTGCAACATTTGAAAAGTCTCCTTAAAAGTTTTTCCCAATTTGAAACAGAATTTCATGCATAACACGTTGCTCTTCAAGATCCTTCATTGTTCAACTTGCAACAAATCGCCAAGTGCACCAAACACACGTTCACTCTAGCGCGTGTAGCTCGATGACTAATTGACGTGGCGTGATGCGGCTAGTGTTGGACTAAAGGTCAAGGTCACCGCTACACAGCGCTCCTGTCGCAGGCACGATGCGATGGCTCGTTGACGCGCTATTTAAAAATATCGGTTTCATTTTTGACAGACCTCGTACTCGAATATACTCGAATACAATTTGTGTTTTTATAACAAAATTTTGTATGCAAAATGTAAGGGGTCAAACTGTATTGGCATAGTATTTTTGAGGTGTTAAAATGAATTTATTTCTGAGAGTCATTTATGGTGAACAACAGCTGTACATGATCATGGTAAGCTCCTTTATCCTGGACTTGCCTACCATACCCTAGACTCTTTCTTTATGTTGCTGCATGAAGAGCAGAACCTCATTCACTATAAATGCTGCCTTAAATCATTTGCAGCATTGTTGCCAACGCGTCACTGTAACGGAGCGGTGAGATGTTATGGTTATTTTTTAACTCATCATTTCTGGTAGATAAAGGAATACCTCACTATTTGCAACCCTGCTTAGCCACATTTATATTTTAACAGCCCTATTCAATATTTGCAAAGCATACCTTGCTTATGTGCAAAGAAAAATTATGATACCTAACAGTAATACTGTAATTCAAACTATGTGGGGTAGCTGCAGCTCTTATATTCCACTGTAAGGCTCGCTTCACAAAAGTGTTTTTTCTTCTGTGCCAGTTGGCATTAGTTTCACAACACGTGGGTCACAAGAGACTGGAACAGCCGATATTCCCAGCACCGCTTACTCCTCCTCTTCCTCTCACGATCCGCGTGCTAACTATGGTGTACATAAGAAAAATTTATTTAATTTATGTTTTTGACCTTATGATAATCGTTTCTTTTATTTATCACATTCTGTATGAACGATATTGTGCCTGTACCAGTATAAGAAGAAGAAAAATGACGTATATCTACCCGAAATTGCAAGTTAAAAAAAATAACAATAGCTCTTATATTCCACTGTGGTGCCATGTGGTAGGTGTCAGAAGTGACGGGTTGATTAATTGATTGTGGTAATTATGCATCCCTGGTGATGCAAGAACTTAGGCCATATGTTGCCAAATTAAATTAAAGGCTTAAAAGACTAAAATCAAATAAAACAAGGTAAAAAATTTAAATAATAAATAGTAAAGAACTTTTGGAAAACCCATTTAAACATTAATAAATAAAACCCAGTCAGTTTTTAAGTAATCACATTCTAATGGTTAAATGGGCATTAAAAATGTGTGGTTCTCTGGCATGGTGTACTGTGTGATTGTGCAGAATCAGTGATAATTGTACCTTGAAGGAAATTTTATAATAGAGTGAGATGATTTAAAGAATAATGGTGGGGAATTGTAGGTATTTAACTCACGTATTTTCTTAATTTTTCAGCCCGTTCCTGATAGTGAGGACACTGCAACTGACCAAACTCATCACATAATTGTTCCAAGCTATGCTGCCTGGTTTGACTACAATGCCATTCATGCCATTGAGAAAAGAGGCCTTCCTGAATTTTTCAATGGCAAAAATAAATCTAAGACACCTGAAATATATTTGGCCTATAGAAATTTTATGATTGACACTTACAGGTTAGTGGCATGAGAGGTTTGAAGAACATAGTACAGTAGGGTCGGGATATATCACGAGATATGGTCCAAGGATGTTTGCTATACTGTATACTAAATTGCGATATATAATTACATGGAATCAATGGGGGAAATAGGGTTAGGTTCTGGAGGCCCAAAAAATTGACTAAATTTCACAGATTTCAGCTCTGCTATTCTGAACATCTCATACTCTTCACCTTGCTGTGTAAACCTTCCATTCTAGTATCCCAGAGTCATCCTTCAGGCACTTCATCTCTTTGGTGCTTCAGTATTAGAGCACAGGTACTCTTCTATAATACAAGCTCATGTTTCACTGCCTAAGTTAACTGAGGAAATATATTATCTTTTTTATCTTCCTTACCTCCAAACACACAATTCATCCTTTTGTAATGTTTCCCAGGCCTCAAATTACCCTAATTTCTTTATCCATAATACCATTCTCACTTAACATCTCCCACATACTGGAACGACTTTACCTCTTTTAGAGTTTGTTATCACAATTTTACATTTTGATAATTAAATAATTTAGTTTGTTATTCCAAGCATGTTAAATGTCCATAAAGTGGCGATGATGAATGATGATGGTTTATCAAAATCCACTGTCACAATCTTTTCTCTCAAGACTTTGTGCTTTTTTTATATCTGGCGTCAGAGTACTATTCTTACACACCCTTTCAAAGTTGTTCACAGCATTTTGTACTTGATGTCATTATATTTACATTTTAGAAATCCATGTTGTGTGTGCCATTTGATAATTGGCAAGGATTCTCACACAGCAAAGGTAGCACAATAGTCTGGAAGGTTTTGCGTGCCTTAGTCTACTGCTATCTGATTGAATGATAAGGAAGCATGTCTCTATATAACAACTTGTCTGAAGTGTTTCCTTAAGAAGTGGTGGTGGTTCTGCAATGCATCCTTTCTAAAGTTTAACCGCTTCAAAGCTACCTGGGGGAGGCTGATCAACAGATGACCCATAAATGCTAAAAATATGAAGACAGTCAGGTTTTGGACTTTGTCATCTTGACTACATCACTGGTAATGACTTAATGAAGATGTGATGCTCAGAGGCAGCTATCTTCCTGGTGTTGTGGGTATTTGGTTTTAACAACTTTAGTCCATTGTTTTCGTTGGGCATTTTATGGCATGCCATAAGGCTAACCCAAGGGTTCTAAGATGTTTATTGGTGAGCTTCTATTGGGGAAATGTTACTCTGGCATCTCTGATGTCTTTGGCTGGTTCATTTTATGGTGAGTCATGATCATTCACCACACAGAAATGATCTTGATCAGGCTTGTGTATTGTGTTCTAAAAGGAATTTTTATGTACTGTTCATTGTATTACAGTATCATAAAATGTGAACAGGCTTAGGGTGCTTAGTCTCTGACTCAGAAGATTTTACTAGCTTGAAGGAATTATTTGTATTTCTAATATTTGTGAGGATCACAAGGAAAGAGAATTAGGAGTGATATCCCCGTTAACCGGAACAATTGGTAAGAGCACTTCCTTGAATGAGAGATTTCCGGGTAATTAGACAAACCGGAAAAAATCCCCCATCCCCGGAATTTTTCTGGGTTATGGGAAAAATTCTCGTAATTTACTGGAAATTGTTCATTATTTCATCCTCAATTTGCTCCCAGACCTGTAAAAAAATATATTGAGTTTCTGGAATTTTCCAGAATTGCACATTATTTCATCGTCGTAATTTGGTCTCAGACCCGAAAAAAATTTGGAGAGTCGAGCATTTTTTTTCCAGAATTTTCAGAAAATGCGCCAGATTTTCAACCTCCGAAAAATCATTCCCAAACTTGGAATTGAGAAAAATTTCAAGAAAATTCCGAGCAAATTTCAGTTCCGGCTATTGGAGAGTTTTGGCTAAGGGGATTCCGGCTAATGGAGATATTACTTATTTTTATTATTGACATCCTACAGGATGGCTTAGCAATTTTTGGTGTCTTTGCCATGCAGTGGAATGGTTGGGATGAATTTGATGTATATCCTCATCTCTCTTGAATGCATTAAGTGGAATTAAAGCTGGGGCTCTTCCAAAGGATCTCTACACTAGTTTTTTTTTTAGCTAAGCAGGATTAGTCTTCCTCTCCTGCCGTTGTGTGGTTAATACTGTGCTCTGTTTCTCACTATAATGTTGAAGCAGTGGATTACTAAAGACATGGTCTCTTGTGGATTTTCCAAGTTATTGATGTAGGTTTTTGTGATCCCCTGTACTTTTAATTCCATACCTAGGTTAAAGGGGATAGTTATGCTTGGTGTTTGGGCAGACAGTGGGGTTCCCTGGGTTTTTACGGTTCATATGGCTCATATCAACTAACACAGAGGAATCTTAAATAATGTTTTCTTTTCCTAACCTAACCTCTGGTTTTGTTTACTTCAATTTGCCCTATACTTTTCAGATTGAATCCAACAGAATACTTGACATCTACTGCATGCCGTCGCAACCTTGCTGGTGATGTCTGCGCTGTGATGCGAGTGCATGCGTTCCTTGAACAATGGGGACTGATCAATTATCAGGTAATTAGGTGTAAGGGTTGAGAGTTTTTATATGCCTACAGATTTGTGGTCCTCTTGTCTCTTAATTTGACTTCCATGCATTGACGTGAATTTTTTAATAGTTTTTAAAATTTTGTTGAAAATGTCACTCATCAGGGAAAACCCATCAATTTTAATGAGTTAGCATAATAGGGTTACAGACACACTGCTTTATTTATTTGTTTATTTTTTGTGTGTGCATTATCTGGTGCTGAAATTATGAAAAAAAAGAGAGCTAATAGTACTGTACTTCTAATTGATATTTTCTTATAACAAAGAATGAATATTAATTATGTAATATTCTTGTGCAGGTGGATGCAGATGCCAGACCAACTCCCATGGGACCACCACCAACTTCCCATTTCCACGTGCTAGCTGACACTCCAGCTGGACTTCAGTCTATTAATCCTCCAAAGGTTTGTACTATTGATTCACAATTTATTCAAGTTCGTCATTTTTTTTCCCTTTACACATACAAGCATTTTCCTGCTATGATGCAAAGCTGACAGACACAAATGCTGATCTTCTGATTCTCAGTATTCATCAACTCATGGGTTATTTACCCCACTTCCTTGGCAAGATTCTCGTCCACCGAAGGCATGACGTGAGTGATTCAGTGGGACTCGGAGCGTTATGAGGTGCTCGATAATCCCAATAGGCATTTCAGTTAGCCTGTGTAGGATGCTTTGGTGGATGGCAAAGCCAACTCCATAAATGCGGTTTCTCTCCACAACAGGCTTGCCCTTCCAAAAGAAGGTATAGCCAGACCCCTGTTCTGTGAGTTGTCCCTTGTCTGGGAGCCGGAACTCACTAATGGATGCTGTGTCGATGTTATACCTAGCCAGCTCTTTTGCCACAAAGGAGGTTCTTCTTTCAGGATGCTCATTTGTGCCAGTATCCAGAAGGGTCCTGACATTCCATGCAGTGACCATAAGAGGTTGTATAATTTGTTTTTGTTTGGATCTGTGATTATGATTGTGTTTTCGATCATATAAGGATGACCTTACTGGGTGCGGTTATCAGTCAGGCTGGTTCTTTAGGCAGGGTATGTTTAGGGCACCTTTTCTAGCCCCCTCCCCATGTGGGGTGAGCAGAGTGGCTGCTTGAAAGGGCTGCTCAGTCACACAGACAGGACCGGATTGCACTGCTGCGTAGATCCCAGTGCATAAACGACCATCTTATCGGTGCCACCCATGTGCAGAATTGTAACTAGAAACTCCCGGCAGTCATCTCTGCCTGTCGCCGTCGCTGTTCGTTCGATGCCATAGGACTTTTGGGTGTATGGGGGTTTTGATGATGTTGAGAGGTATGATGAGCTGGTTGATGGCAGTGCATGAATTGATTTATGTGGTGAGGCAGGAGCACAGGCTGCAACCATACATCTTAGCTCTCCCTTTTCCTGATCCACCGGTGCAAGTGTTGCAACAACTGGGGAGAGGGAGAGTCGCAATGGACTGCTAATAGCCTAGTTTGTTGAGTTTCGCCTAAGTAGCCTGTCCATCATGCATTGCCTTCGTCCGCCTGTGTAGTCATTAGGTTCCCATGGTGGTCACCTCATCCGCCTATACCTCCGTTGGGATCTTGTTTGGAGGTCTATAAGCATGTTTGCCTGATGCGGGACTCCATTGCAGATTTTTTGGGGGATTTACTCCCGTAGCCTAAAACCTACCAAGGTTAATCCAGAAGTTAGCGGGGCAATGGTTGGAAGGCACCAGGATGTGTCCACATTACCAGGCCGATGCGTTGTCCCTCTGGGGTCCACTGCTACTCTGAGATCCTCTACTGGTCAAGCCTGGGCCCACGAGGCACCCGGTTACCTTGTGTTGCCACGAGGAGGCACAGCAGGAGTCCTAATTATGAAGAGGCTGTGTACTGGCAGGAGAAGCCTTATGCAAGTTGCTTCCCTGTTTGCCATGAAGGTTAGCCAGCAGCGGTAGCTTGAAAGCGAGAGGAAGCAAGCAGTGCTTGTACTTTAACACACACGGTGGTGAAATATATCCACACACACACACACAGCCAGTGATGCATATACATTTCATATTTTTCCTCAATTTCCTTTCCATTTGACCCAAGTATTCTCATCACATCCTCCACTCTTATAGGACTCCCATCACACTCAGTCCCCTCCTCCTCCTTGTTCACACTAGTGACCTGTTGTTCCAACATGTGTACTCTCAAGAAAGTTAAGAAACTATCTTTATTTAACATTTCCCTATCATGGCATGAAGCACGTGTGTGTGTGTGTGTCAGACACATACTTTCACCAAACAAGAACATGTGGTATGCATTTAGTTCCAGAGATAAGAGAGGTTTGTGTAGAGGCCTGTCTGATCACATGTTGGAAGTGTGCATAATGTCAAAGTGGTAAGGGACAAGAAGGGTAGATTAAAATTTGATGCAATAAAAGTTGAGAAGGAAGAAAGTATAAAAATAGATTTTCAAAGAAGCCGAGTGTTAAATTGAATAGCGTGGACAATGGCATGTTATGTAGGCTTGGTCTCAGTTACTGTATAATAACATAATATGAGCAGGTTTGATTCTTTCATTTTTAGTATACAGTTCTTGTATCATTGATGTCTTGTTGTCATCAGAACTTATCACCATAACATATCACTCATTATCTGTAATTGATACTGTATTAGGGAAATATTTGTCTGAACATAAAATGTTGATAATATATTACGAAGGTGTTAAGCACTGCAGTCGGTTTTAAATTTTGAATATCACTGACTATGTGTAAATCCTTATGGAGTGACCAGAAGACCACATAAATGAATAATCTGTATTTTAGTTATTGTATTAGATTGGTGTGTAGGGGTAAATGATAATCTCTGCTAATTTTTCTCTTTGCTTACAGGTTAATCAGCCATCTGCAGCAAAGCATCTAATGGATTTTGACAAAAAGACTACTGATAAAAAACCAGATTTCAGTATTGGTACAGACTTTGGATTGAAGCTTGACCAGTATTCTAAAAAAACTGGGGCTCTCAAAAATAAATCTGCCGCCAGTCAAGCCCGAGAATGGACAGAGCAGGAAACCTTACTTTTGTTGGAGGCTCTTGAGGTCAGTGTTACATTAGAAGAATCATTTTTGAATTAATTTGAATTGGTCTGTATGCTTGGAGAAGGTAACCGTACAAATGTCATTAGAGAATGGGAGAGGAAATTCAATAAGGTATTCCCAAGTAAAAATTGCATGACATTCCTGGGATATATGACTTAATATCGGTACATGTGACAGAGGGAAAATACAATATATTCATTAGTATGATAAAAGGTCAAACTACTGTGTAATAAGAGTGCAGAGGGATTTAAAGGTAATTTTTGAGTTATGTTGAAAATGCTTCTGAGAAGGAAATGTGAAGTACAGTGCAGTAATCCCGTGTTTTTCGCGGGAATTACGTTCCTGAAACCCCCGCGAAAAGTCAAAACCGCCGCGAATACTCTTTTAGGAATCACTGTACCTGTGGCCACCAAACAGCTCAGATAGGTCATGCACTTAACCATGCCATGCTCTCCACTCACGGCCCAGTGGTCACACTGATGCATTGTACCGGCATTTACTAACATCATTATATGAAACTAATCATATTGTAGTATAATAATGGAATAACGTAAACAGTTATATACCAAAAAAATTTATTTACAAGTGAAAAAAAAAATTATATTTCGCTGAGGTCGGCAACACCTGCATTGCCAGCCTGTCCCTGCTGTCCCGGCGTCTGCCTGCCCTCACACAGTCACGCCAGCCAGTCCTTTTCCACCCACATTCCTCCACTTGAAGACTTGTATTCTGACAAAAGACACAAATGAATTGTCAGTCTTCACCACATCTCGAGCCATAGCTCATACCACCTCTGAGCTTGTCCAATAAAACTGTTTTTTCCATTAAGGTCATCACTATTCTTGATCTCTTGGTCACTTTAGAATCTTTGCTAGTAATATTTGCCTTTGATGAGGCTGGCTTATGTCCTGGAGCCATGTGGAATGTACGTGGGAGGACAAACAGAAGAGGTAATCACAGTAGCGTTCACAGTACGGTAGGCACGTGTGGACTGAGGCTTCTCGGAGCAGCGGGTGTCTGAGGCGGGAAAGGGTGGTGTCTGTTTGCCGCACCTCACGGGAATATCGAAAATGACACAAAATTAAAATTTTTTTTTATAAAGGATATTATATATATATATATATATATATATATATATATATATATATATATATATATATATATATATATATATATATATATATATATATATATATATATATATATATATATATATATATATATAATTTTTTAGAAAAAGAAAAAC
Organism: Homarus americanus; assembly: GCF_018991925.1. Lineage (NCBI taxonomy): Eukaryota > Metazoa > Arthropoda > Malacostraca > Decapoda > Nephropidae > Homarus > Homarus americanus. Next base: position 422,081 of record NW_024735312.1, on the reverse strand, counting down.
TTGAATGGTCAAAACCACAATAAAAAACGCAAAGAACTCGGGATTACTGTACAGTATGTTGCTATATTTGTCACAGAAAAATTAAGGAATAAGTTTTTCTTACCATAAAGTATCAGGTACCTTAACACTGGTTACTCACCCGAGAGATTACTGTGTATCACTAAGTAGAATTTCACTCCACTTTCTAGCATTCAATGTGTTATATACTGTACGTGATAAATGATGATTTAATGAATTCCATTAATTTCCAACATCCATCCAAGTTATTGATTACCTTTAATATTAAATAACTAAGATTGGGATCACAGATACGAGAAAATAATTGTACTTAAATTTATTTGGCAAGGTTCCATACACTGATTAACAATTTGCATGGACATATGAGTCATTCACATTCACGCCATAATAAAAGTAATTCTGAAAGGGAGGGAATTTGTCAACCTGGGGAATTAACCACTTAGATTTACTAGGCCGGCCTGGATTGCTCCAGTGAATTTTTTTCTTCACAGGGTATAATTAAATTAATCACAGTTAGCTAAAGTCTTGAGGTTTGCACACACACAGTTTTGTATCACTGACATCTCTGGACGGGTAGGGTACGATTCAGCGCCGATGTTTCAGCACCGCCGTTTCAGCACCAGCCTATTTCAGCGCCAGACTATTCAGCGTCACCAAATCAATAAATTATTCAAAGAATCATACATATTTATGAGATTGGTTTATTTAATTAAAAATTATTAAAAAAAAACATATTTAAAATCATTTAAAAGAAAGGGTTAGCTTCATTTTTAGTGTGATAAATTGTGCGCAATTGCACGCAGGTATTTTACTTAATTTCTGTTCCCATTCTTTGATCTGCTTTTCTGTATTTCAGTAATTTGGGTTGAGGTTCATGCCCAGCTGAAAGCTTCTCGAAATATTCATCCCGTCCTTTTTGGACTCGTTTAAGAGCATGGATGAGTTCCATATGGTTGGATGCAACAGTTGGCCTCGTAGTCGTCTGTTTGCAGTTTCAGCATGGTTATTGGTTCTATCTTCTCCTTATAAAGTTCGTTGGTACATGTTCCACATCTCTGTGAGAAACAATGGTTGTCTTTTCCCAGTTCCTCTCCGGTATGGACGACCAATATAATTGTCTTCAAACCAATTTAAAACCGGAACCAATTCCCCAGACAAGTCCATTGCAAGAGCATCCACGTGACGGTCAATGTCATCATTTGGTACAAAAGAAAGTGCCGTTACCATTTTAGCGTGTAAAGCCAAGTCGGGATTGCTATTATATGAACCCATGAGACCCATACTTTTTATCTGTTTTAGTAAATTTTGCAATAAATGGAACAGACAGCCTCTGATTTCTACATCGGAAAAGCAGTCTTTCATGGTTGCAAAAGCTGCATACTCAAAATCACAGTTTATGGCATCGGGTCGTGCATTTGGTACCATCTCCCTAATCATTTCAATCATTCTCATACAAGTTACACTCTGCTTATTCTGTAGGAGTGCATATAGTACAGGGTGTACGCCCGCATGTTTCTTGACCATGATGATATACACTTGATAAAATAAATGTGGTGCAATCGCAAATGTTCCATCGATGTACCAAATGCTTGAAGTTGCTATATGTTCCAAAACACACACACACACACACACACTCACACACTCTCTCTCTCTCTCTCTCTCTCTCTCTCTCTCTCTCTCTCTCTCTCTCTCTCTCTCTCTCTCTCTCTCTCTCTCTCTCTCTCTCTCTCTCTCTCTCTCTCTCTCTCTCTCTCTCTCTCTCTCTCTCTCTCTCTCTCTCTCTCTCTCTCTCTCTCTCTCTCTCTCTCTCTCTCTCTCTCTCTCTCTCTCTCTCTCTCTCTCTCTCTCTCTCTCTCTCTCTCTCTCTCTCTCTCTCTCTCTCTCTCTCTCTCTCTCTCTCTCTCTCTCTCTCTCTCTCTCTCTCTCTCTCTCTCTCTCTCTCTCTCTCTCTCTCTCTCTCTCTCTCTCTCTCTCTCTCTCTCTCTCTCTCTCTCTCTCTCTCTCTCTCTCTCTCTCTCTCTCTCTCTCTCTCTCTCTCTCTCTCTCTCTCTCTCTCTCTCTCTCTCTCTCTCTCTCTCTCTCTCTCTCTCTCTCTCTCTCTCTCTCTCTCTCTCTCTCTCTCTCTCTCTCTCTCTCTCTCTCTCTCTCTCTCTCTCTCTCTCTCTCTCTCTCTCTCTCTCTCTCTCTCTCTCTCTCTCTCTCTCTCTCTCTCTCTCTCTCTCTCTCTCTCTCTCTCTCTCTCTCTCTCTCTCTCTCTCTCTCTCTCTCTCTCTCTCTCTCTCTCTCTCTCTCTCTCTCTCTCTCTCTCTCTCTCTCTCTCTCTCTCTCTCTCTCTCTCTCTCTCTCTCTCTCTCTCTCTCTCTCTCTCTCTCTCTCTCTCTCTCTCTCTCTCTCTCTCTCTCTCTCTCTCTCTCTCTCTCTCTCTCTCTCTCTCTCTCTCTCTCTCTCTCTCTCTCTCTCTCTCTCTCTCTCTCTCTCTCTCTCTCTCTCTCTCTCTCTCTCTCTCTCTCTCTCTCTCTCTCTCTCTCTCTCTCTCTCTCTCTCTCTCTCTCTCTCTCTCTCTCTCTCTCTCTCTCTCTCATATATTAATAAGTTGAATACAACATAATATAAATCTAGTGTAATATACAGTATTATACCACGTTAATGAAAGACAGATAGTTTCCGAGTTGAACGGAACGCACAGGCGCTGAAATGGGCTAATTAACAAAGTATGTGAGTTTCCCAATTAATGCTTAATATAAAATCGGATTACTTTGATCAAATCCTAATTTTGCTGATGAAACACGTTAATACAACATTATTAATTTAAGAAACCTTTTCTCTTGTTTGCAGATGTACAAAGATGATTGGAACAAAGTATGTGAGCATGTAGGCACCAGAACACAGGATGAGTGTATCCTTCAATTTCTTCGTCTCCCAATTGAGGACCCATATTTAGAAGACTCTGAAGTAGGTTCTGGAGGATCACCAAATGCATTAGGTCCTTTAGCCTACCAGCCTATTCCCTTCAGTAAATCTGGTAACCCAATAATGTCTACCGTTGCATTTTTAGCGTCGGTAGTTGATCCTCGAATTGCAGCTTCTGCTGCTAAAGCTGCAATGGATGAATTTTGCAGGATCAAGGATGAGGTACCTGCTGCCCTTCTTGACTCTCACATCAAAAATGTTGCTGACCATGCAGCTTCTAATGAGGGAAAGGTGGATCCAATTGCTGGCTTAGGTAAGTCAGGTATTGCTGGAACTGAACCAGAAGGAGAAGAAAAGAAGGAAGGTGAAACAGAATCTGAAAAGAAAGATGATGCAAAGAAGGACGGTGAGAAAAAAGATGAAGAAAAGAAAGATGAAGGTGATAAAGAAAAGAAAGATGAAGCTATGGAGGTTGATAAACCAGATGAGAAAAAAACAGAGGAGAAAAAGGAGGGAGAAGAAGAGGATAAAAAGGAAGACAAGGCAGATACCAAAGAAGAAAAGAAAGAAGAGATCAGTCCTGAAGAAAAGAAGCTTGATGCAGAGCGAGAAAGGTTACGGAAAGATGCCTCCGTCCAGCAAGCAGCCAGTGCTGCTCTAGGTTCAGCTGCTGTTAAAGCAAAACATTTAGCCGCAGTTGAAGAGAGAAAAATAAAGTCCTTGGTTGCATTGCTGGTTGAAACACAAATGAAGAAGCTAGAGATCAAACTACGCCACTTTGAGGAGCTTGAAACCATAATGGATAGGGAACGAGAAAGTTTGGAACTGCAACGCCAGCAGTTATTGCAAGAGCGTCAGCAGTTTCATCTGGAACAGTTAAAAGCTGCTGAGATGCGAGCTCGTCAACATGCCTTACATCAGCTAACTCAAGGGGCTAGTCCTGCTCATTCACCAGCTCCATCCATGACACAGGTCCATCAGTAGTATTTCTTTTCCATATTTATAAAGATGAGATGCATTTGGAAAGTATTAACATGAATTTTTTCCAGCAGCTATACTGCCACTGATGACATTGAAAAGGTAGGTTTTGGGTGTTTTACATAGGATATCATCACTGCACTTGAATTTTAATACCGAATAGCAGTCTTAGTTAAAAAAAAAAATTGGCATTTGAGGATGCAATACATGTAGCTGTGTGTTAAATTAATTTTCTAGGTTATTTGAATTGCCAACTACTACTTTGTCTTACGAAGGTATCTTAGTAGTGGACACTTGCAAATGAATAAAATGTGAATGTAGCTCTATTTTTAATGCACAAGTTTCTGGATGCAAGATTGTTTTCCCTTTACAAAATGTAGTGTTAGTACAGTATTGTACATTGAGATTTACATTCCCTCCTACCCATGTAAATTTTAGTTTTGAATTAGATTTATGATCCTATGCCCCCCCCTCCCCCTTATATGTATGTGTGTGTGTGTAGTACAAGAGATACTTTAGGTGACTGCTGGCATTGATTTTCTAAGTTAGATACTAAGATAATATACATTTGATCTATATTAATGTCGTCTGGAAATCTCAGTTAATGTATCATACAACATTATCATCATTTTATCATTAAAACTCATTTTTATATTGTATTTTTCTTATTGAAATGACCTGTGCAATTTCCCACAAAAAAGATATTATTTAAGTAATAAATAAGCAATATTGTAAGTTATGTGAATAGGAGTGGATTTATATACAGCCTTTTCATGTATACAGTACATGTGTTTGGTGTGATTAGAAAAAAAAAGTAAGTTCTTAAGGGGTAAGGAAGTGATAAAATCTACCGTGTACGGTCATCTTGAAAAGTTCGAGACCTTGGCAGCCAGATTGAGCTGCTGGAGTAAACTACCGAACCCTGGGAGCTTCTGGCTCAGTTTTTATATTCAACCACTAGATGGCAATTTTTTACTGTCATGGTACAGAGTGGTGTAAACAACACCACTCCTAGTCTAATTGCTAGGAGTCTTCCAACAGATGGAGCTGACCGAGAGCCTGACAAATAAATTTGTGAAGAATCGTTTCCATGCAATTTTCAATATTATGTTGGGTTACTGTTTTTACATACAATTATTTGTAATTTAAAATATCATACACGCCAATAATGGCATTATGTAATGTACCAAATTGTTATTACAATTTTACAGCATTATTCATTCATATTTTGGCAAAATTAGCAGATAAATTCGTATCTCATAGGTTCATAACTTGTGAGTTTGCATATATGAATGGTTACCCTATCACCGAGGAGGTTCAGATTGCTTAAATCATGAATTTTTACATCTTCAGGCGTTCTATGTCCTCAGATACAGTACATTACAGTATTATATCTCCGTTACCAGGTGATGTTCAACTACAACAGGACAGCAAGGCTGCCTGGCCTCCTTTACTAAATGAGTGCAAGACACCTTAATATTCCTCCTGCATTTTTTTTACATTTAGTAATTACATGTACATATATATGGGTCGATAATTTTTTATTGTTGTATTTTTGTACGAGGGGGAAATGCCTCGATATACAGTGATCCCTCCGTTAACGAACTCAATCCGTTCCAGAAGGTCGTTCGTTAACCGAAAAGTTCGTTAACCGAAACCATTGTTTCAATGGGTTTTTGGGTAATTGGTTCCAGCTCACCGAAAATTTCCTAAATTCAACAAAAATGGTAGAAAAGTTCACTTACTTTGAGGTGTGTATGTAGAAGGCTCCTGGATGATGATGATGATGATGATGGATTTAGAATGGGGGTGGAGGAGAAGGAAGAAGAGAAGGCATTGGGGTGGAAGAGAAGTCACCCCATGGCGCCATTTCACCCATAAAATTTTAGCTCTGGGTGTAATTCAAGATTATTTTCTTTAAATCAACACTGCACTGCATTATATATTGTCAATATGTAAAATATATTTCAAAATGACCAATAATTTGCTTGGAAACACAGAAAAAAAGCGTTTAGTTGAAGAGAGTCTCAAGCAAGATGTTACCTCCAGTGAAAACAGAGAGAGACTAACTCCTGTTTGCTGTGTTAAGAGGCTGGATGCCGCACATTAAACTAGTCACTTTACCTTCAATTATGTTCAATAATTGTTAAAATGACTAAAAAATTGAATATTAAACTTTTAAAATTATTGAATAGTATAAACTTCTTGATATTTACTAAAATAGTAAGGAATTTAAGCCCTAGAACCGATTAATGTATTGGCGGACTGATACTAAAGCTGATTGCCCGGTCAGTGCAAGCGAAAACATGTTGAGGCCGGTTCGTAAGAACTTCGTTAACCGAATTTTTTTTCGTTAACCGAATTGAAGGTCCTTACGGAAGGCAGTTCGTTAATCGAAATTACGTTAACCGAGATGTTTGTTAAACGAGGGGTCACTGTATATGTTCTCATGTTGTTCGTGCCTTACAGGGTCTTGGAACTGGTCGAGTCCTTTGATTATTATGGTAGTCCTGTTTGATGTCAATGGTGGATGTTGTATAGTTATTCCCACTAGTTCATTGTTGACAAGGTCACTAAGGATGTCTGGATCATTCTTCAGCATAGCATATCCCTGTGTGTGAACTCTGAGTGAGAACTGAGCTCCCGGGTGTCTCGCTGCTGCCTCGTGTAACCACGCATATTTGTCAGTGGTTGACGTGGCGTCTGGGAAGTCTAGGCATGCTCTTTTAGGGAAAAGAGAGGGCAATTGTTAGTCATATTGCCTCTCTGCACGTTGTAACTTCTGCTTCTTGGATTGAACTATTTGAAATCCCTCCGTGTCGTCGGTGTCATCTCCAAGGTCAAGATTGCTGTTGACTTCATCTCCCTGTTGCTGTTCTAGAGAGTGATGAGCTGTGTCTTCATCGGTTGACTCAGTCATGGTGGAGTGAAAAACTCAACCGTATTTACTTATGGTTGAGGAGCTTTTACTATGGTACCATGTGCGTGGAATATAGGCATTAGTGTAGGGGCACTGTGGAGTGCCAGCATCTGTCACATTGATCATTGCACTACACTCACAAATGATACTTTACACATGGTCATATCTCACTGGCACTGATGTGAAGCAACTATTACACTTTGTTTCACAATGCACAAAATATAAATTTGGTTATCCAGTAGTGTGTGGCACACAGGCAATCAGCGGTGGCTGGAAGGCATAACCCTCTTGCAACGCAAGGTAAGTTGACCTTTATAGTCCGATACATAAGAGGGAGGTAGGCGGCGAGTCGCTGGCGTCTCAGTGCCTGACCTCTAACCTTAATCTTGATGGTGTAGGCCCGGGTGCCACCTCACTGTGTCACAACGGCATACTGTATTTTCCTCTATACAATTTGGTTATGGTACTTGTACAGTCCACATTCATAGGGTCGAGGTACAGAGATAACTAAGGCACACAAGGTAAATTCTCACACCTGTACGTACCAAGATGATGTCACAGTTACTGTGTGCCAGGCATTAAGTTGCTATATCTGTGCAGGTGTAGAACAATGTTATGATTTTTGGGGGTAAATTGGAAGCTTATAAACATGCGTTTATGCCTTCTTGACCCCAGATTATACAGGGTGCCCATAAAGTCCCATTCCGATTTCAAACATACAGTATAGTCTGCATTTATGCGGCTTTTGTTTACGTGTTTGGTCATTTACGCGGTGCCTTGCCAGAATGAAAATGATTTAATTACGCGGTAAATTTGGTCATTTACGCGGCGAGTGGCTGGAGAGGTCCAGACTGCCGTGCCATTTTTTACCCATGCGGTCCATTCTTGACCATACGCGGGAAGCGGCGCGGTGAGTGGTGCGCATTAGGCCGCTCTTACGTTATTGCTGATGTCACATGACGTATCAGACTGTGATTGGGCCACGCATCCTTGCCTCCCTCCGCCGCTAGCTGTGATTGGCCTAATGTAACATGACGTGCCCTGCCACCAGAGGGTAGAAGTCGCTGACCTAGCAGGGCCTGTCTCATTGTTCTCAGTCCGCGTATACAGTTCTCTCTTGTGCCCGCAATTCCCTTCACAACTCAAAATGGCTTCCGCGGGACCCCCACCACCAGAGAAAAACATTGAATTACCTGGACCAAGCCATGATAATGTTAAGGAAATCATCGAGTTGGAGGAGAAACTTAAGCTCATTCTTGACAACGACCCAGACAAGCATCAGTATGAAGCGTCTAATAACCATCTGACGAAAGTTATGGAGCCGTATATCCAGATCTATCTCGGCAACATCAATGCTAGTCGTCAACGTAGTATTGAGGACTTCCTCGCCTGCAACCCACCACAACCACAGCCAGCCCAAGTCAGTGATAGTGATATTGACAGTGAGGATATGGACTTTGAGAGTTTTGTCTGGGAGGCCCTGCAACCCTCTGAGTAGTGTAAGTGAAAGTGATTCACCGGAGGGCATCTAATCTGCCCTCTGCCTTGGAACCAGCCGCCATCCACGTGTGCCGACCCAGCTTTTCTACTAACGTAAGTATTAAAAAACCTAATATTATTGATATTTCTCTTAATTATTAATTGTGTGTGCATACCATCATAAAATTAAGATGTTATTTTTACTACAACGTAAGTATTGTGTCGGAAAAAGTGGAGTTTGGGGGTCGGCCCAGTCTCTATTTCAATTAATCCCATATGTTCTGTTATTTCATTTACGCGTTTCTGGTTTCACGCGGTACTCCACGGGTTCAATTGACCGCGTAAATGCAGACTATACTGTATATTATGTGCAAATGGGACTTCATGGACAGACCCTGAGCTTCTTGCCGGAGAGCACCTCCCTAAACCCGAGTGTTAAAAGACTTCCTATCAGACAGGAGCATCGTGGTTGAGTGGATACAGTGCTCGCCTCCTGTTCCAGGAGTCTGGTTTGATTCCAAAAAATAATTGAACAATTTAAATAAAGTAGGACACAATTTGTCATAAGATGAAATGTCCACTTTAAGCCAAAATTTCAAGGAAGCAAGGTGGACAGACCTTGTGATTCACCTGCGCCACTCACACTGGTAAACAAAGGGACGTGTCACGCGCCGAGTCATAAATTAGCGTCACCCGTGATAGCATCACTTCTGTTCTCTCGCTCCATCGATCGTGTTTTATTGCCATTTAGACGTGCTGAACTTTATTTTGAAATTTATTTGGCATTGCCAGTACTGTAATGTGATTATGTTGTAGGCTGACGTAGCTTACAAATTTTTGCATTATTATTGAAAAATTAGACAATAACTATGGCCCCTAAGAAAGTGCTTGGTGTCCGTAAGGGTAGCGAACGAAAAGTTACAGTTGATTGTAAAACTAGAAGGTGCTGTTCCCTCGCAAATATGCGCTGAATATGGAATTTCAAAGCAGTCAGTGTTTGATATAAAAAAAATTGAAATATAAGTTGAACAAATATGCCTTGAAATTTAATGTGGACCAGGTAAAATCTGGCATTAAGAGAATGAGGACTTGGAAAAGGCAGTGTATAAATAGTACGTACAACAAGCAACATGCAATTGGAATAGCAGCCAGTGGTGTGGAAATCCAGGCAGCTGCTGAAAGGTTAGCAAAACATATGAATGTAAAGGATTTTCATGCTAATGCTGGTTGGTTATTTAGATTTTGAAGGCACCACAATATTTCTTTCATAAAAATTAGATACATTGGTGTTCTAATCTAAGGCGGACTTCCTCTTATCCCGGACACCACTTGTAAGTCAATATTTTGAGCAAAGAGTTGGGTCTCTTGGAGTGTGTTTACATGCGCAGAACGCATGTTCTCTTCTGGTTCTGCGCATGGCCGCACATGAGCAATACCTGTACTGTATAGCACCAGGGTAGAAATTTCACATAACACCGGCCATGTTGCCTCCTTGTGTACTGAAGGTTTAGTATCAGTCTGCTGTATCCACACTGTCCTTAACGGGGAGCCATGCCTGTGAGACCCACTTTCACTTTTCATCGTCGCATGATTAAAAAATAAATAAAATAATAATAATAGTAATAGTCTTCAGAGTTTATTTGTAGTTTGGGAAGCTCTGCAAGTAATTAGGAATACAGTATGTACAGCCAAAAGTGTGAACACGTGTGAAAGCCATATTTCAAAAACCTTTTACTCTATAGTTTTGATTTTAAAATCTGAACAGATTAAGTTTCAACCAAGATGTAGTAATATAGACCAACCGCTCCATAATGATAGAGTAGGATATATGAATGTAATCATATTGAATCTACTGAAGTTTTTATTAAAAAAATTTTCCATATTGTACATAAAAATACAAGCTCTAGCAATTTTCTTGTTAGGTCTTCACCATCAGCAATCATTCAAACAATTCATCAGGTAAAACAAATTTAGAATCCACTGCAAAGGCACTAAAAAAAAAATATTTACATCCAGAAATACAGGTGAGACTAAAGCCACGAAAGGCCAGATTGTACCTGACCAATACGCTTGGCTTGTAGTCAGGTGCAGCTTTGTACAGAAGGTCATCACAGAGCACAGTAAAGTACTGTATGCAGGAAAAATGCTGTACTGTGAAGATTACCAGTATATTAACAAACGTCAAGTCAAAGGAAGTACAAGGAGCTAAAAGCTGCTTAGAATTCCAAACAAAGGAAGTTGTAGCACCTATTTCATTCTGTCCAGGATAGGTGTACATTGGGGAAAAATTATCATTACTGGAATCAAACACACAAAAAGCAAATGGGAAAAGGAAAACCAAACCTTAACCACTAACACAATTGGTGACATTTTATAAACAGAAATAGTTGCGTAGAGTTAGTATGTTGAAATGACTATTCATAACAGTTTGCTTTAAATTCATAACTGCTATATGTTTGCTGTTGCCAGAGAAAGTTAGTGTCTCACTACCACCACAAATATTCACCAGAATCAGTTTAGTGTGTACTACCATTAACATTAGCAGTATGTAACACTGGTCATCTCCACAAAACTCACACTAAAGCAATAACTGAAAACCCTTCCACTACCCCTACTCTAAAGTTTGGTGTGATGTGCTTGGAGGATTGTATCCAAATTCTTAAGAGTTCTGTATAACACAAAAGTTTGGGGTGGGGGGGGGGGTCAGTTATTTAATGCAGGTAGATGAAATGCAATCCTCCGTACAACATCAAACACCATGGATGAGTGAATAATTTTCAGTTCCATGCCCACAGTGTACAGGAAACCATAGAAGGCAATAGGTGATGTGGCAATTACCACTTTATCAATATATTAGGAATATTTTCATGATGGTTAGTTAAAACTATGTACAGCTGATATATTCAATGCTACACAAACTTCAGATATAATAACAAGAAAGATCTGAGCACTTCAGGAAAGTATGTCATCACAATGGGCTGGTGGCATATTATTTGTGTTGGCCTTCCACTTTCAACATACTGTACAGTATATGCTTTCTTGTATCATTTTTTAAGATACAAAAGATACAATTACAGTATATGTATGTATGTATATATGCAAGTGTGTACACATGTCTATACAAATGTTAAAATGCCTACACATGTGTGTACATGCATGGACTGACCTAAATATGCATACAACATTAATATGGACTATACAGGTACATTAATTTATAATTTTGTCATCAAGCCCTATGAATTGGACACGATGTGTTTACTCATGTTAAGATTACTCAATCTAGCTTAGTTTATACTGTATTTGGAATGCTGTAATTTGAAAAAATTTTAGCATGTAAGGCTCATACTGCCAATATGAAAATATTTTTTATATGCAAGGCTCGTACTGCCATTCACTATTTTTACCATTTGCAACTTAATTTTTTTTTAGTCCCCTCCTACCTTTGAAACAATAATAATTTCACATTTCCAATGTGAGCCAGCATCATGCATTATTTAAGCCTTCCTTACCCTGATTAGTTGTAATGGCACCAAAGAAATATTTTCAGTGACAAAAAGGGTCAGGCTGGTGCAATTCTCCATCAAACCTTATATTTTTTACACCAATAAGAACTATGACATGTGAGAAGCTAAAACATAATTTTAATTCCATTAAAGGCCTACTCTGAATCTAAATACCAAAGAAAGCTTTTCTGGTGCCTATTTTTTGCAGTGACCACTGAAATGTCTAAATGGTCAATCAACTTCTGTTCCATGTACAGTATAGTCTGCATTTACGTGGCGAGTGGCTGGAGAGGTCCAGACTGCCGCGCCATTTTTTACCCATGCGGTCCATTCTTGACCTTTCGCGGGAAGCGGCGCGGTGAGTGGTGCGTATTAGGCCGCTCTTACGTTATTGCTGACGTCACATGACGTATCGGACTGTGATTGAGCCACGCATCCTTACCACCCTCCGCCGCTAGCTGTGATTGGCCTAATGTAACATGATGCGCCCTGCCACCAGAGGGTAGAAGTCGCTGACCTAGCTGGGCCAGTCTCATTGTTCTCAGTCCGCGTATACAGTTCTCTCTTGTGCCCGCTATTCCCCTCACAACTCACAATGGCTTCCGCGGGACCCCCACCACCAGAGAAAAACATTGAATTACCTGGACCAAGCCATGATAATGTTAAGGAAATCATCGAGTTGGGGGAGAAACTTAAGCTCATTCTTGACAACGACCCAGACAAGCATCAGTATGAAGCGTCTAATAACCATCTGACGAAAGTTATGGAGCCGTATATCCAGATCTATCTCGGCAACATCAATGCTAGTCGTCAACGTAGTATTGAGGACTTCCTCGCCTGCAACCCACCACAACCACAGCCAGCCCAAGTCAGTGATAGTGATATTGACAGTGAGGATATGGACTTTGAGGGGTTTGTCTGGGAGGCCCTGCAAACCTCTGCGAGTAGTGAAAGTGATTCACCGGAGGGCAACTAATCTGCCCTCTGCCTCGGAACCAGCCGCCATCCATGTGTGCCGACCCAGCTTTTCGACTAACGTAAGTGTTAAAAAACCTAATATTATTGATATTTCTCTTAATTATTAATTGTGTGTGCATACCATCATAAAATTAAGATGTTATTTTTACTACAATGTACGTATTGTGTCGGAAAAAGTGGAGTTTGGGGGTCGGCCCAGTCTCTATTTCAATTAATCCCATATGTTCTATTATTTCATTTACGCGTTTCTCGTTTTACGTGGGCCTCCACGGGTTCAATTGACCGCGTAAATGCAGACTATACTGTATTGTTTACACAAACAGAGAGAGAGAGAGGTTGGGCATCCCTTATCTGAAATTCCCAAATCCAAAATGCAATGAAATCCAAAAAAATTTTTATGAGTGATATCCTAATTTAGGATTATCAGACCACCTTTCGGGTGAAATTTAGGTTAAGCAAATACTGAGCAAAATTTAGGGTTATCAAGGATTTCTTAGGGTACTTTTTCCCATATTTTTGGGTAATTTGTAGTAGTAAGTAAATGATTGCTTAAGTAATCTGATGTTGGACTAACTGGCCGTTTCTTAATTTCTCATAACTATACATAGTGCATCAATACAACCTAGGTAAGTCTGCTATTAATACGATGAAAATAAATCTTTTCTTTTACGTTAATAGGCTGCGCTCTCCTTTTTCAGGAAATGCCCTTTAGGCTGGTATTTATGATCCTTTTAAAATACAGTACACTATACCCTCATTAATTTGACAAAAAGGGGGCTGTAGGTCACTCGAATTACTGAAAAACTCAATGCTTGAGAAATGGTGAGTGCTGGCAACATTGTTAGAGAAAACAAGATCAATCAGCCGTTACAGCTCTGTAAACAAGAGACCGAATATACTGTACTATGGGACAATAACTCATCTGGGATTGAGTGGGGTATTTTAATTATTTTTCCATTGTTTTATTAACCCGGCACCAAATTAACCTAGACAATATTGGAATTCTGGTGAAATTGGATGCTGTTGTTAAAAAGGGATTGCAGGCTCTCCCTCTTGAGGGAGGCCTTATATAAAATTATTAATGTATTAATGGTAAACACTGCAAAGAACGCATAATGACAAAATTTACACCATTTAAGATAATATTTGAGGGTAATTTGATAATTTTTGGGGCATTTTAGAAATAAATTTAGGATAAATATGTATGTGTAATGAATAAAGGAGGACACAAGCTGCTTAGCACCTCAAAATAAGGCGTTATGGTGATGCCAAACAGACAGTAGTGATTGCTTACCTTTCTGATTCTTCATTATACAGTAAATCCTCGTTAAACGTTGCCCCCGATAACGTTGCTTCATTATAACATCGCCATTCTTTAGATACCCAGGATTCAGATAACGTTCCGTCGATTCAGTATAACGTCGTCACGGACTACTTTGAACGATGCATCACCCTCTCTCATCTTGGAGCGCTACGCTCTCTCGCGGAGCGACACGGCATCCTCAAGCGTTGTCAGTCTTTATCAGGCTACCACAGCGTTCGTGTGTGTTTAAGTGTTTTTGCTCTTAAAAACTGTATTCTAACCATTCAAAATGGCTTCCAAGCACCCAACAAGTGCTACTGGTGCTTGTGTTGTGAAGAAGCAATGGTAAGACCATTAGCCTTACTACGAAAATGGAGGTTTTAAACCGGGAGGAGGAGCCACCTGCCGGGTCTCAGTGACTCACCACCCTCCTCCTCCGCTCTACAACCCACCACACTCGCTCCACCCGAGTTTATTTATATATATTATACTATTTTCTATAAAAATTCCATTTAATTTCTGTATATGTAATGTATTTTATGGTGTAAATGAAGGCTGGGGAACGTAACTCCCGTATTTTATCTATTTCTTACGGGGAAAATTGATTCCGTTAACGTTGTGTTTTACAAGAACGTAACCACAACGTTAAGCGAGGACTTACTGTGCTAAGATTATCATGTATTGCATACACAAAATTATTTAAAATACTGTACTTCATAAAACTACCTGCAGGTTGTATGCATCCATATGCTGCAAATGAAATATAAATGAATTCCATGCATAGACTTGTGTCCCATCCCTGCTAAGAAATTGTTTTTGAGTATTCAAGTTTCAGCTGTGATATTGTTAAGAGAATTTCAGCATCAATTTAAATCAGGCTCACAGTATTAACAAGGTGGAAAAGGTTGCTTCAATATATTAAGTAAAACTTTTGTTTTAGTAACTTTATACAACAAATTTCTATACAAATTAAAAATATAAAACTTAAAAATAACCCATAAAATAATTAACCTCATACAGTATATGCACCCTCTGTCAGCCAAGCAGTATTTGACTCCCTGCTTCCTTTGTTCACTATAGTATTTCCATGCTAACCTGGCCTGTAAGCCACGCCCCTCTTCTATACTAACAGCTGATTGGTTCATAGAAAATTCGAACTAAATGTGTTCACAAAGGGTAAGGAGACCTGTTATTACCTAAAATAATGTTAAATGTCTGAACCATCAAAATGCAAATGACTTCAAGGCATTAGCACTTCTAAGAGGATGTTAGAATTTTTTTAAATATTTATCATAAAAGGTTAATATAAATACGAGCTTATACACGTGCAGTCCGGGAGAAGTAAATCGCTCGGGGAAACCAATCAACTATTTGCAGCTATAGACGAGGGGTGTAGCTTATGGGCCAGGTTAGCATGGAAAGGGTATAGTCAGTCACGATCCCCCACAATATTTTGGTTGCTTGAGGCTTCACTTTGCAACTTAAATTTTAGAAAAGGATTAGGATTACCATATACAGTACAGGTATACTGTACAGCTTATGGTTAGTTTTATTTCAATATCTGGACCTTGAAATTGTAAAATAAGAAAGAATTTAAAGGCCATTTCCTGTGAATGCCAAGTGATGTCGCTATTAACTGGTAGTCAGAAAAAAAATGGATTTTCATTTTGTGGAGAGAATGTCATATCCTTTTGTTAATGACAACAGATCTACAATCCTTTGTTGGCTATAACAAAATAAACTGTTCCTACCAAGCCAATTTCTCTTCAGTAGAATCTTGGAAATCTGAATCTCAGAAAACTGACCCCTTTAGAAGATTTATACAATATGTCACAGCCCATGCTTTTATTGTAAACATTTGTCAACTGGTTTCATGTGGTAGTGTTTGCTCTAATTTTGTGGACTTACAGATCAACATTTGTATAGTGGTGTGTACCATCCCTGCAATCCTTTCTAGGACAGGGGTTTTCTCAACTGAATAAAATTATTTGGCTTTTGCCAGAATAAAATGCTTAAGTGTGCCACTGCTCTCTAAAGTGTTAATTTCAAATACTTATGAATGTTCTGAACAAAGGTGGCAAGCCTGGTTATCAAAATCTTCATACATTTGCTGGGCACATTTTCAAGGCTTTGTAATTGTACAGTCTCGTTCAAGATTCTTCGAACACTACTGGAGATAGCTGGCAACTCAAGGCTGTTTGTTTACAGTACAAAGAAAAAATTATGAATAAATGTAAAAGTGATCGGTGATTGGTTACTTAGTTCCCCATTGGTTACTTAGTTCCCCGTTTGCTTAATTTAATTGTTGGGCTTTGTTGTTTTGTATTATATTATACTACACCTGCCACTGGCCTCCTTCCTGACATGGCCATCTCTAAGTGAGGTGGCCACTTGATATTGTAAATATCTTGATCTACTCACTGCCTGCCCGGTTATTTCTTGATTGTTTGTTTTTATGATATTGAGAATGTGTAATATTGAAAACATTTAAAATATTGAATTCATATATCTAATCATAATTTTTTTAAATTACATTGCAGTACAATGAATAGCAGTATGAGCCAACCTCATCACTTTTTTCTTTGTTATCAGACATCACACAGAAAATTTATTTAAATTAAAGAGTTGGGTACAGTATTTTAAAAGAATCAAGGTCTGTTTACTATAGAATTACATAAGTAATGAGTGACCTATTAAATTTCAAGAAACTATAATATAGGTACACCAAGAAGTAGCTGGCAACTTTGTGGATATAGGCAAGTCAGGGAGGTTGGCTGACAGGTTTCCTTACTCAGCCTCATTGAGGTTATCACCCTGTGAGTGCATATGTTTAGTGACAATATTAATTTAGTAGAATTTCCAGGAAAAGAAGCTTAGTATTTGTTAATATCTTTTAACCAGCCATAGTACTGTATACTAATTTCATGTGTTTTTTTATGTTTACACTCGTTCTGGTATATTTTTATCTATGCAACGGGAAAATGATCTTTTTCGCAAAACTAGAAAATTTACAATCTGGCACTAAACGTCTAATGAGTGCCAGATTTCCAAGGTCCAACTTTACATTTGACAACATAATCCAGAATCCATTGTCACCTACCCTCATTTTTCTTGTTCTTACTGTATTAAAAGGTCAATGGGTAAAGATCAGCACTCTCTCCAATTGTAAAAATCCATGCAATTCTATTGGAATCACTCTGAAAGGGGTAATACTGTCTGATGTACAGTATACTATATGTCAATCCTGTATTAGTGAAGATGTTATTCTGGAAAATTCAGTGTAGGGGTCAGCTCTCTCAAAAATCCCAATTCTGAAGAGGTTAATATTAGACTTGAAATCAATGAGCATCACTTGGAAAAATAATTTTTCTCTGGAGATGTCCTTTAATATATCCTTTTGCAAAACTACACTTCAAACAGTTTTCACTGGTCCCTGTTATAGCACAATGCATTTTCCTATCTGGCAAATGAATTTCACAGTTTAAAAAAAATAAAAAAAAGGAGCTTTAATAACATACTTTCATGCAATAATAATTCTGATTCTGGTGTGCCATAAGAGATGGGAAAATGCTAATTAAATTCATACTCCCTGGTATTTCTGTATACCCTCTGCCTCATAATAGTCCAAATTAATGTTGTTTTCTATATATACTGCATATATGTAGAAGTAGTGGTTGGGTAAAATCCCATATTCAATTAAATTTTAACAAAGAAATCAAATATTTTGCATATGCATCAGATATTTCAATTATTAGAATTATACATCTAAGTGAATATATAACTATTCATTTAATAAATCTGGGACACTGTAACAGCATCCACTCAAAGCACAAAAAAAAGAGGAAAAGTTTGTCCCTGAACAAGTTACATAAGACATCTGAACTTTAATATAAAATTCTATTGTCAAGATATCTTCAAAATAAACCTGGTTAATTTTCCTTATATTAATTCAGGTATCCCAACTTTATCTGTGTCCTTGGCTGGCTACACAGCTTTTGGTGCAGCAATACCATAACGAAATGTCAATCTTAACTGTTCTGTATAATGTCTAGGACCTCATTTGCTTAATTACTGTATGGTTAACTTTCAGTGAGTTTATACTGGGAGGTATTATGGTTATGAAAAATTGGGACAAATGTTTTAGTGCAAACCTCCAATGACATTCAATTCATCATAATTTCTTTAGCAACAAAAAATATTTTTTTTTATGCACAACTAAAGTACATCCCAACTACATAAATTGGGCTTTTCCATACAATGAACATACATATTTAGACATTTCAAACAACAGAAGATCATGAGGACAAGATATTATATTTATTCACTTAAATAAAATCTTTATTTTTTTCTGTAAATAGTTTAGACTTCTCATGTAGTTATATATTTTGTGTACAGAAAAGTAGATAAAACAGCTAAATCATATATGCCTCTTCCCACATTCACAGCTGGGTGGCACGATAAAATATATCTGCATAAACTATTTGGTTGTAAAAATTTTAGAACATGAATTTTTAAAATTTTTTGTACTTTACAACTTTAGCGAATACAAATGCATTCTTAGTTAATGCTGAAATATACTAATCAAAACTTCCAATTTACTTCCAATAACTCTTGACACTATGTTCCCACAGGGACTTAAAGGGTGGCTGACCATACATAGAATCTTCAATTTTTGTTCGCCACAAACACTTTTACAGTATCAAGAGCTTCAGACTGAGGCTATATTTGAAGCATCTGTTGAAGAATCCTACATACTGGTTTGGCTGTCACTTACGTGAAGCAATCGCCACTTGCTTGCACTTCGAAACAAGAATGTGTGTTTACTTACATTGATTTAACCTTCTACCTGAGAGCCAGCATATAACTGGAGTTATTAAAGGTACTACCATTTTGGATAAAGAATTATTATTCTGATTAATAAAATATTCTTAAAATAAATCGATTAACATGGAGTTAAAATTTTTTGCAAATCAAATTCTTAAATTATTAACTGACACTCAAGTCTGAAGAATTCCAGAAAATTTAGCAGGAAATGCACAAGTTTGAGATCATTACATATAAAAATGGTCCTGACAACCATTTGCCCTCTATTTACACTGCCTAAATGATTTTTTTTTGCACTGATAGTAACCTTCCCTATTCCCACTTGCCCCTTTGTGGCACAATACCCACTTTAAGAGAACCATGCTGCCCATTTTTACATGACTAAGATGATGCTTTGATAGCTAATTATCTACTTCAAATAGTATTATCAACTGTGCTACATAAAAAAAAATACATCTGAAATTCCTGTACAAAGAATTTAGCAAAGGTCATATTAAGCTGTGATATGAAGCAATGAAACACATTAAGAGATCTTGCTTGTTATATGCACAAATATGATTTACTCATGAGATATTATCACAGCCATTGTAACTCAGTAAAATTGTTACCAGTAGCCTTAGCCTCGAGTACAATAAGTCCTGAATGCAAGTTTTTAATAAATGTAAACT